>NC_048567.1:70405599-70670599 GCF_013265735.2 Oncorhynchus mykiss
TCCTGTCTCTCTAAACTCTCTTTCTCTCTCTTGTCCCTCTAAACTCTCTTTCTCTCTCCTGTGTCTCTAAACTCTCTCTCTCTCCTGTCTCTCTAAACTCTCTTTCTCTCTCTTGTCCCTCTAAACTCTCTTTCTCTCTCCTGTGTCTCTAAACTCTCTTTCTCTCTCTTGTCCCTCTAAACTCTCTTTCTCTATCCTGTGTCTCTAACTCTCTTTCTCTCTCCTGTGTCTCTAACTCTCTTTCTCTCTCTTGTGTCTCTAACTCTCTTTCTCTCTCCTGTGTCTCTAACTCTCTTTCTCTCTCCTGTGTCTCTAAACTCTCTTTCTCTCTCTTGTGTCTCTAAACTCTCTTTCTCTCTCTTGTGTCTCTAACTCTCTTTCTCTCTAACTCTCTTTCTCTCTCGTGTCTCTACCTCTATTTCTCTCGTGTCTCTACCTCTATTTCTCTCTCTTGTCCCTCTAAACTCTCTCTCTCTCTCCTGTCCCTCTAAACTCTCTTTCTCTCTCTTGTCCCGCTAAACTCTCTTTCTCTCTCCTGTCCCTCTAAACTCTCTCTCTCTCCTGTGTCTCTAAACTCTCTTTCACTCTCTTGTCCCTCTAAACTCTCTTTCTCTATCCTGTGTCTCTAACTCTCTTTCTCTCTCTTGTGTCTCTAACTCTCTTTCTCTCTCCTGTGTCTCTAAACTCTCTTTCTCTCTCCTGTGTCTCTAAACTCTCTCTCTCTCTCCTGTATCTCTAAACTCTCTTTCTCTCTCTTGTCCCTCTAAACTCTCTTTCTCTATCCTGTGTCTCTAACTCTCTTTCTCTCTCTTGTGTCTCTAACTCTCTTTCTCTCTCCTGTGTCTCTAAACTCTCTTTCTCTCTCTTGTCCCTCTAAACTCTCTTTCTCTATCCTGTGTCTCTAACTCTTTCTCTCTCTTGTGTCTCTAACTCTCTTTCTCTCTCTCTCCTGTGTCTCTAACTCTCTTTCTCTCTCCTGTGTCTCTAAACTCCCTTTCTCTCTCTTGTGTCTCTAACTCTCTTTCTCTCTCCTGTGTCTCTAACTCTTTCTCTCTCTTGTCCCTCTAAACTCTCTTTCTCTCTCTTGTCCCTCTAAACTCTCTTTCTCTCTCCTGTGTCTCTAACTCTCTTTCTCTCTCGTGTCTATACCTCTATTTCTCTCGTGTCTCTACCTCTATTTCTCTCTCTTGTCCCTCTAAACTCTCTCTCTCTCTCCTGTCCCTCTAAACTCTCTTTCTCTCTCTTGTCCCGCTAAACTATCTATCTCTCTCTCCTGTGTCTCTAACTCTCTTTCTCTCTCCTGTCCCTCTAAACTCTCTCTCTCTCCTGTGTCTCTAAACTCTCTTTCACTCTCTTGTCCCTCTAAACTCTCTTTCTCTATCCTGTGTCTCTAACTCTCTTTCTCTCTCTTGTGTCTCTAACTCTCTCTCTCTCTCCTGTGTCTCTAACTCTCTTTCTCTCTCCTGTGTCTCTAAACTCTCTTTCACTCTCTTGTCCCTCTAAACTCTCTTTCTCTATCCTGTGTCTCTAACTCTCTTTCTCTCTCTTGTGTCTCTGAACTCTCTCTCTCTCTCCTGTGCCTCTAAACTCTCTTTCTCTCTCCTGTGTCTCTAACTCTCTTTCTCTCTCCTGTGTCTCTAAACTCTCTTTCTCTCTCTTGTGTCTCTAAACTCTCTTTCTCTCTCTTGTGTCTCTAATTCTCTTTCTCTCTCCTGTGTCTCTAACTCTTTCTCTCTCTTGTCCCTCTAAACTCTCTTTCTCTCTCTTGTCCCTCTAAACTCTCTTTCTCTCTCCTGTGTCTCTAACTCTCTTTCTCTCTCGTGTCTATACCTCTATTTCTCTCGTGTCTCTACCTCTATTTCTCTCTCTTGTCCCTCTAAACTCTCTCTCTCTCTCCTGTCCCTCTAAACTCTCTTTCTCTCTCTTGTCCCGCTAAACTATCTATCTCTCTCTCCTGTGTCTCTAACTCTCTTTCTCTCTCCTGTCCCTCTAAACTCTCTCTCTCTCCTGTGTCTCTAAACTCTCTTTCACTCTCTTGTCCCTCTAAACTCTCTTTCTCTATCCTGTGTCTCTAACTCTCTTTCTCTCTCTTGTGTCTCTAACTCTCTCTCTCTCTCCTGTGTCTCTAACTCTCTTTCTCTCTCCTGTGTCTCTAACTCTTTCTCTCTCCTGTGTCTCTAAACTCTCTCTCTCTCCTGTCTCTCTAAACTCTCTTTCTCTCTATTGTCCCTCTAAACTCTCTTTCTCTCTCCTGTGTCTCTAAACTCTCTCTCTCTCCTGTCTCTCTAAACTCTCTTTCTCTCTCTTGTCCCTCTAAACTCTCTTTCTCTCTCCTGTGTCTCTAAACTCTCTTTCTCTCTCTTGTCCCTCTAAACTCTCTTTCTCTATCCTGTGTCTCTAACTCTCTTTCTCTCTCCTGTGTCTCTAACTCTCTTTCTCTCTCTTGTGTCTCTAACTCTCTTTCTCTCTCCTGTGTCTCTAACTCTCTTTCTCTCTTCTGTGTCTCTAAACTCTCTTTCTCTCTCTTGTGTCTCTAAACTCTCTTTCTCTCTCTTGTGTCTCTAACTCTCTTTCTCTATCCTGTGTCTCTAACTCTCTTTCTCTCTCCTGTGTCTCTAACTCTTTCTCTCTCTTGTCCCTCTAAACTCTCTTTCTCTCTCTTGTCCCTCTAAACTCTCTTTCTCTCTCCTGTGTCTCTAACTCTCTTTCTCTCTCGTGTCTATACCTCTATTTCTCTCGTGTCTCTACCTCTATTTCTCTCTCTTGTCCCTCTAAACTCTCTCTCTCTCTCCTGTCCCTCTAAACTCTCTTTCTCTCTCTTGTCCCGCTAAACTATCTATCTCTCTCTCCTGTGTCTCTAACTCTCTTTCTCTCTCCTGTCCCTCTAAACTCTCTCTCTCTCCTGTGTCTCTAAACTCTCTTTCACTCTCTTGTCCCTCTAAACTCTCTTTCTCTATCCTGTGTCTCTAACTCTCTTTCTCTCTCTTGTGTCTCTAACTCTCTCTCTCTCTCCTGTGTCTCTAACTCTCTTTCTCTCTCCTGTGTCTCTAACTCTTTCTCTCTCCTGTGTCTCTAAACTCTCTCTCTCTCCTGTCTCTCTAAACTCTCTTTCTCTCTATTGTCCCTCTAAACTCTCTTTCTCTCTCCTGTGTCTCTAAACTCTCTCTCTCTCCTGTCTCTCTAAACTCTCTTTCTCTCTCTTGTCCCTCTAAACTCTCTTTCTCTCTCCTGTGTCTCTAAACTCTCTTTCTCTCTCTTGTCCCTCTAAACTCTCTCTATCCTGTGTCTCTAACTCTCTTTCTCTCTCCTGTGTCTCTAACTCTCTTTCTCTCTCTTGTGTCTCTAACTCTCTTTCTCTCTCCTGTGTCTCTAACTCTCTTTCTCTCTTCTGTGTCTCTAAACTCTCTTTCTCTCTCTTGTGTCTCTAAACTCTCTTTCTCTCTCTTGTGTCTCTAACTCTCTTTCTCTATCCTGTGTCTCTAACTCTCTTTCTCTCTCCTGTGTCTCTAACTCTTTCTCTCTCTTGTCCCTCTAAACTCTCTTTCTCTCTCCTGTGTCTCTAACTCTTTCTCTCTCTTGTCCCTCTAAACTCTCTTTCTCAATCTTGTCCCTCTAAACTCTCTTTCTCTCTCTTGTGTCTCTAAACTTTCTTTCTCTCTCGTGTCTCTACCTCTATTTCTCTCGTGTCTCTACATCTATTTCTCTCTCTTGTCCCTCTAAACTCTCTTTCTCTCTCTTGTGTCTCTAAACTCTCTTTCTCTCTCCTGTGTCTCTAAACTCTCTTTCTCTCTCCTGTGTCGCTACCTCTATTTCTCTCTCCTGTCCCTCTAAACTCTCTTTCTCTCTCTTGTCCCTCTAAACTCTCTCTCTCTCCTGTGTCTCTAAACTCTCTTTCTCTCTCTTGTGTCTCTAACTCTCTTTCTCTCTCCTGTGTCTCTAACTCTCTTTCTCTCTTCTGTGTCTCTAAACTCTCTTTCTCTCTCTTGTGTCTCTAAACTCTCTTTCTCTCTCTTGTGTCTCTAACTCTCTTTCTCTATCCTGTGTCTCTAACTCTCTTTCTCTCTCCTGTGTCTCTAAACTCTCTTTCTCTCTCCTGTGTCTCTAACTCTCTTTCTCTCTTCTGTGTCTCTAAACTCTCTTTCTCTCTCTTGTGTCTCTAAACTCTCTTTCTCTCTCTTGTGTCTCTAACTCTCTTTCTCTCTCTTGTGTCTCTAACTCTCTTTCTCTCTCCTGTGTCTCTAAACTCTCTTTCTCTCTCCTGTGTCTCTAACTCTCTTTCTCTCTCCTGTGTCTCTAACTCTTTCTCTCTCTTGTCCCTCTAAACTCTCTTTCTCAATCTTGTCCCTCTAAACTCTCTTTCTCTCTCTTGTGTCTCTAAACTCTCTTTCTCTCTCGTGTCTCTACCTCTATTTCTCTCGTGTCTCTACATCTATTTCTCTCTCTTGTCCCTCTAAACTCTCTTTCTCTCTCTTGTGTCTCTAAACTCTCTTTCTCTCTCCTGTGTCTCTAAACTCTCTTTCTCTCTCCTGTGTCGCTACCTCTATTTCGCTCTCCTGTCCCTCTAAACTCTCTTTCTCTCTCTTGTCCCTCTAAACTCTCTCTCTCTCCTGTGTCTCTAAACTCTCTTTCTCTCTCTTGTCCCTCTAAACTCTCTTTCTCTCTCTTGTGTCTCTAAACTCTCTTTCTCTCTCGTGTCTCTACCTCTATTTCTCTCGTGTCTCTACATCTATTTCTCTCTCTTGTCCCTCTAAACTCTCTTTCTCTCTCTTGTGTCTCTAAACTCTCTTTCTCTCTCCTGTGTCTCTAAACTCTCTTTCTCTCTCCTGTGTCGCTACCTCTATTTCTCTCTCGTGTCCCTCTAAACTCTCTTTCTCTCTCTTGTCCCTCTAAACTCTCTCTCTCTCTCCTGTGTCTCTAAACTCTCTTTCTCTCTCTTGTCCCTCTAAACTCTCTCTCTCTCCTGTGTCTCTAACTCTCTTTCTCTCTCCTGTGTCTCTAAACTCTCTTTCTCTCTCCTGTGTCTCTAACTCTTTTTCTCTCCTGTCCCTCTAAACTCTCTCTCTCTTGTGTCTCTAAACTCTCTTTCTCTCTCCTGTCCCTCTAAACTCTCTTTCTCTCTCTCTCCTGTCCCTCTAAACTCTCTCTCTCTCCTGTCTCTCTAAACTCTCTTTCTCTCTCTTGTCCCTCTAAACTCTCTTTCTCTCTCCTGTGTCTCTAAACTCTCTTTCTCTCTCTTGTCCCTCTAAACTCTCTTTCTCTATCCTGTGTCTCTAACTCTCTTTCTCTCTCCTGTGTCTCTAACTCTCTTTCTCTCTCTTGTGTCTCTAACTCTCTTTCTCTCTCCTGTGTCTCTAACTCTCTTTCTCTCTTCTGTGTCTCTAAACTCTCTTTCTCTCTCTTGTGTCTCTAAACTCTCTTTCTCTCTCTTGTGTCTCTAACTCTCTTTCTCTATCCTGTGTCTCTAACTCTCTTTCTCTCTCCTGTGTCTCTAAACTCTCTTTCTCTCTCCTGTGTCTCTAACTCTCTTTCTCTCTCCTGTGTCTCTAACTCTTTCTCTCTCTTGTCCCTCTAAACTCTCTTTCTCAATCTTGTCCCTCTAAACTCTCTTTCTCTCTCTTGTGTCTCTAAACTCTCTTTCTCTCTCGTGTCTCTACCTCTATTTCTCTCGTGTCTCTACATCTATTTCTCTCTCTTGTCCCTCTAAACTCTCTTTCTCTCTCTTGTGTCTCTAAACTCTCTTTCTCTCTCCTGTGTCTCTAAACTCTCTTTCTCTCTCCTGTGTCGCTACCTCTCTTTCTCTCTCCTGTCCCTCTAAACTCTCTTTCTCTCTCTTGTCCCTCTAAACTCTCTCTCTCTCCTGTGTCTCTAAACTCTCTTTCTCTCTCTTGTCCCTCTAAACTCTCTTTCTCTCTCTTGTGTCTCTAAACTCTCTTTCTCTCTCGTGTCTCTACCTCTATTTCTCTCGTGTCTCTACATCTATTTCTCTCTCTTGTCCCTCTAAACTCTCTTTCTCTCTCTTGTGTCTCTAAACTCTCTTTCTCTCTCCTGTGTCTCTAAACTCTCTTTCTCTCTCCTGTGTCGCTACCTCTATTTCTCTCTCGTGTCCCTCTAAACTCTCTTTCTCTCTCTTGTCCCTCTAAACTCTCTCTCTCTCCTGTGTCTCTAAACTCTCTTTCTCTCTCTTGTCCCTCTAAACTCTCTCTCTCTCCTGTGTCTCTAACTCTCTTTCTCTCTCCTGTGTCTCTAAACTCTCTTTCTCTCTCCTGTGTCTCTAACTCTTTTTCTCTCCTGTCCCTCTAAACTCTCTCTCTCTTGTGTCTCTAAACTCTCTTTCTCTCTCCTGTTTCTCTAAACTCTCTTTCTCTCTCTCTCCTGTCCCTCTAAACTCTCTCTCTCTCCTGTCCCTCTAAACTCTCTTTCTCTCTCCTGTGTCTCTAAACTCTCTCTCTCTCCTGTCTCTCTAAACTCTCTTTCTCTCTCTTGTCCCTCTAAACTCTCTTTCTCTCTCCTGTGTCTCTAAACTCTCTCTCTCTCCTGTCTCTCTAAACTCTCTTTCTCTCTCTTGTCCCTCTAAACTCTCTTTCTCTCTCCTGTGTCTCTAAACTCTCTTTCTCTCTCTTGTCCCTCTAAACTCTCTTTCTCTATCCTGTGTCTCTAACTCTCTTTCTCTCTCCTGTGTCTCTAACTCTCTTTCTCTCTCTTGTGTCTCTAACTCTCTTTCTCTCTCCTGTGTCTCTAACTCTCTTTCTCTCTCCTGTGTCTCTAAACTCTCTTTCTCTCTCTTGTGTCTCTAAACTCTCTTTCTCTCTCTTGTGTCTCTAACTCTCTTTCTCTCTAACTCTCTTTCTCTCTCGTGTCTCTACCTCTATTTCTCTCGTGTCTCTACCTCTATTTCTCTCTCTTGTCCCTCTAAACTCTCTCTCTCTCTCCTGTCCCTCTAAACTCTCTTTCTCTCTCTTGTCCCGCTAAACTCTCTTTCTCTCTCTCCTGTGTCTCTAACTCTCTTTCTCTCTCCTGTCCCTCTAAACTCTCTCTCTCTCCTGTGTCTCTAAACTCTCTTTCACTCTCTTGTCCCTCTAAACTCTCTTTCTCTATCCTGTGTCTCTAACTCTCTTTCTCTCTCTTGTGTCTCTAACTCTCTTTCTCTCTCCTGTGTCTCTAAACTCTCTTTCTCTCTCCTGTGTCTCTAAACTCTCTTTCTCTCTCCTGTGTCTCTAAACTCTCTCTCTCTCTCTTGTCCCTCTAAACTCTCTTTCTCTCTCTTGTCCCTCTAAACTCTCTTTCTCTATCCTGTGTCTCTAACTCTCTTTCTCTCTCTTGTGTCTCTAACTCTCTTTCTCTCTCTTGTCCCTCTAAACTCTCTTTCTCTATCCTGTGTCTCTAACTCTTTCTCTCTCCTGTGTCTCTAAACTCTCTTTCACTCTCTTGTCCCTCTAAACTCTCTTTCTCTATCCTGTGTCTCTAACTCTCTTTCTCTCTCTTGTGTCTCTAACTCTCTTTCTCTCTCCTGTGTCTCTAAACTCTCTTTCTCTCTCCTGTGTCTCTAAACTCTCTTTCTCTCTCCTGTGTCTCTAAACTCTCTCTCTCTCTCTTGTCCCTCTAAACTCTCTTTCTCTCTCTTGTCCCTCTAAACTCTCTTTCTCTATCCTGTGTCTCTAACTCTCTTTCTCTCTCTTGTGTCTCTAACTCTCTTTCTCTCTCTTGTCCCTCTAAACTCTCTTTCTCTATCCTGTGTCTCTAACTCTTTCTCTCTCTTGTGTCTCTAACTCTCTTTCTCTCTCTCTCCTGTGTCTCTAACTCTCTTTCTCTCTCCTGTGTCTCTAAACTCCCTTTCTCTCTCTTGTGTCTCTAAACTCTCTTTCTCTCTCTTGTGTCTCTAACTCTCTTTCTCTCTCCTGTGTCTCTAACTCTTTCTCTCTCTTGTCCCTCTAAACTCTCTTTCTCTCTCTTGTCCCTCTAAACTCTCTTTCTCTCTCCTGTGTCTCTAACTCTCTTTCTCTCTCGTGTCTATACCTCTATTTCTCTCGTGTCTCTACCTCTATTTCTCTCTCTTGTCCCTCTAAACTCTCTCTCTCTCCTGTCCCTCTAAACTCTCTCTCTCTCTTGTCCCGCTAAACTATCTATCTCTCTCTCCTGTGTCTCTAACTCTCTTTCTCTCTCCTGTCCCTCTAAACTCTCTCTCTCTCCTGTGTCTCTAAACTCTCTTTCACTCTCTTGTCCCTCTAAACTCTCTTTCTCTATCCTGTGTCTCTAACTCTCTTTCTCTCTCTTGTGTCTCTAACTCTCTCTCTCTCTCCTGTGTCTCTAACTCTCTTTCTCTCTCCTGTGTCTCTAACTCTTTCTCTCTCCTGTGTCTCTAAACTCTCTTTCACTCTCTTGTCCCTCTAAACTCTCTTTCTCTATCCTGTGTCTCTAACTCTCTTTCTCTCTCTTGTGTCTCTGAACTCTCTCTCTCTCTCCTGTGCCTCTAAACTCTCTTTCTCTCTCCTGTGTCTCTAAACTCTCTCTCTCTCCTGTGTCTCTAAACTCTCTCTCTCTCTCTCTCCTGTGTCTCTAACTCTCTTTCTCTCTCCTGTGTCTCTAACTCTATCTCTCTCCTGTGTCTCTAAACTCTCTTTCACTCTCTTGTCCCTCTAAACTCTCTTTCTCTATCCTGTGTCTCTAACTCTCTTTCTCTCTCTTGTGTCTCTGAACTCTCTTTCTCTCTCTTGTCCCTCTAAACTCTCTTTCTCTCTCCTGTGTCTCTAAACTCTCTCTCTCTCCTGTCTCTCTAAACTCTCTTTCTCTCTCTTGTCCCTCTAAACTCTCTTTCTCTCTCCTGTGTCTCTAAACTCTCTTTCTCTCTCTTGTCCCTCTAAACTCTCTTTCTCTATCCTGTGTCTCTAACTCTCTTTCTCTCTCCTGTGTCTCTAACTCTCTTTCTCTCTCTTGTGTCTCTAACTCTCTTTCTCTCTCCTGTGTCTCTAACTCTCTTTCTCTCTCCTGTGTCTCTAAACTCTCTTTCTCTCTCTTGTGTCTCTAAACTCTCTTTCTCTCTCTTTTGTCTCTAACTCTCTTTCTCTCTCCTGTGTCTCTAACTCTCTTTCTCTCTCCTGTGTCTCTAACTCTTTTTCTCTCCTGTCCCTCTAAACTCTCTCTCTCTCCTGTGTCTCTAAACTCTCTTTCTCTCTCCTGTCCCTCTAAACTCTCTTTCTCTCTCTCTCCTGTCCCTCTAAACTCTCTCTCTCTCTCTCTCTCTCTCTCTCTCTCTCTCTCTCTCTCTCTCTCCTGTCCCTCTAAACTCTCTTTCTCTCTCCTGTGTCTCTAAACTCTCTCTCTCTCCTGTCTCTCTAAACTCTCTTTCTCTCTCTTGTCCCTCTAAACTCTCTTTCTCTCTCCTGTGTCTCTAAACTCTCTCTCTCCTGTGTCTCTAAACTCTCTTTCTCTCTCTTGTCCCTCTAAACTCTCTCTCTCTCCTGTCTCTCTAAACTCTCTTTCTCTCTCTTGTCCTTCTAAACTCTCTTTCTCTCTCCTGTGTCTCTAAACTCTCTTTCTCTCTCTTGTCCCTCTAAGCTCTCTTTCTCTATCCTGTGTCTCTAACTCTCTTTCTCTCTCCTGTTTCTCTAACTCTCTTTCTCTCTCTTGTGTCTCTAACTCTCTTTCTCTCTCCTGTGTCTCTAACTCTCTTTCTCTCTCCTGTGTCTCTAAACTCTCTTTCTCTCTCTTGTGTCTCTAAACTCTCTTTCTCTCTCTTGTGTCTCTAACTCTCTTTCTCTATCCTGTGTCTCTAACTCTCTTTCTCTCTCCTGTGTCTCTAAACTCTCTTTCTCTCTCCTGTGTCTCTAACTCTCTTTCTCTCTCCTGTGTCTCTAACTCTTTCTCTCTCTTGTCCCTCTAAACTCTCTTTCTCAATCTTGTCCCTCTAAACTCTCTTTCTCTCTCTTGTGTCTCTAAACTCTCTTTCTCTCTCGTGTCTCTACCTCTATTTCTCTCGTGTCTCTACCTCTATTTCTCTCTCTTGTCCCTCTAAACTCTCTTTCTCTCTCTTGTGTCTCTAAACTCTCTTTCTCTCTCCCGTGTCTCTAAACTCTCTTTCTCTCTCCTGTGTCTCTACCTCTATTTCTCTCTCCTGTCCCTCTAAACTCTCTTTCTCTCTCTTGTCCCTCTAAACTCTCTCTCTCTCCTGTGTCTCTAAACTCTCTTTCTCTCTCTTGTCCCTCTAAACTCTCTCTCTCTCCTGTGTCTCTAACTCTCTTTCTCTCTCCTGTCCCTCTAAACTCTCTTTCTCTCTCTCTCTCCTGTCCCTCTAAACTCTCTCTCTCTCTCTCTCTCCTGTCCCTCTAAACTCTCTTTCTCTCTCCTGTGTCTCTAAACTCTCTCTCTCTCCTGTCTCTCTAAACTCTCTTTCTCTCTCTTGTCCCTCTAAACTCTCTTTCTCTCTCCTGTGTCTCTAAACTCTCTCTCTCTCCTGTCTCTCTAAACTCTCTTTCTCTCTCTTGTCCCTCTAAACTCTCTTTCTCTCTCCTGTGTCTCTAAACTCTCTTTCTCTCTCTTGTCCCTCTAAACTCTCTTTCTCTATCCTGTGTCTCTAACTCTCTTTCTCTCTCCTGTGTCTCTAACTCTCTTTCTCTCTCCTGTGTCTCTAACTCTCTTTCTCTCTCCTGTGTCTCTAAACTCTCTTGTGTCTCTAAACTCTCTTTCTCTCTCTTGTGTCTCTAACTCTCTTTCTCTCTAACTCTCTTTCTCTCTCGTGTCTCTACCTCTATTTCTCTTGTGTCTCTACCTCTATTTCTCTCTCTTGTCCCTCTAAACTCTCTCTCTCTCTCCTGTCCCTCTAAACTCTCTTTCTCTCTCTTGTCCCGCTAAACTCTCTTTCTCTCTCTCCTGTGTCTCTAACTCTCTTTCTCTCTCCTGTCCCTCTAAACTCTCTCTCTCTCCTGTGTCTCTAAACTCTCTTTCACTCTCTTGTCCCTCTAAACTCTCTTTCTCTATCCTGTGTCTCTAACTCTCTTTCTCTCTCTTGTGTCTCTAACTCTCTTTCTCTCTCCTGTGTCTCTAAACTCTCTTTCTCTCTCCTGTGTCTCTAAACTCTCTCTCTCTCTCCTGTGTCTCTAAACTCTCTCTCTCTCTCCTGTGTCTCTAAACTCTCTTTCTCTCTCTTGTCCCTCTAAACTCTCTTTCTCTATCCTGTGTCTCTAACTCTCTTTCTCTCTCTTGTGTCTCTAACTCTCTTTCTCTCTCCTGTGTCTCTAAACTCTCTTTCTCTCTCTTGTCCCTCTAAACTCTCTTTCTCTATCCTGTGTCTCTAACTCTCTTTCTTTCTCCTGTGTCTCTAACTCTCTTTCTCTCTCTTGTGTCTCTAACTCTCTTTCTCTCTCCTGTGTCTCTAACTCTCTTTCTCTCTCCTGTGTCTCTAAACTCTCTTTCTCTCTCTTGTGTCTCTAAACTCTCTTTCTCTCTCTTGTCCCTCTAAACTCTCTTTCTCTCTCCTGTGTCTCTAACTCTCTTTCTCTCTCGTGTCTATACCTCTATTTCTCTCGTGTCTCTACCTCTATTTCTCTCTCTTGTCCCTCTAAACTCTCTCTCTCTCTCCTGTCCCTCTAAACTCTCTTTCTCTCTCTTGTCCCGCTAAACTATCTATCTCTCTCTCCTGTGTCTCTAACTCTCTTTCTCTCTCCTGTCCCTCTAAACTCTCTCTCTCTCCTGTGTCTCTAAACTCTCTTTCACTCTCTTGTCCCTCTAAACTCTCTTTCTCTATCCTGTGTCTAACTCTCTTTCTCTCTCTTGTGTCTCTAACTCTCTCTCTCTCTCCTGTGTCTCTAACTCTCTTTCTCTCTCCTGTGTCTCTAACTCTTTCTCTCTCCTGTGTCTCTAAACTCTCTTTCACTCTCTTGTCCCTCTAAACTCTCTTTCTCTATCCTGTGTCTCTAACTCTCTTTCTCTCTCTTGTGTCTCTGAACTCTCTCTCTCTCTCCTGTGCCTCTAAACTCTCTTTCTCTCTCCTGTGTCTCTAAACTCTCTCTCTCTCCTGTGTCTCTAAACTCTCTCTCTCTCTCCTGTGTCTCTAACTCTCTTTCTCTCTCCTGTGTCTCTAAACTCTCTTTCACTCTCTTGTCCCTCTAAACTCTCTTTCTCTATCCTGTGTCTCTAACTCTCTTTCTCTCTCTTGTGTCTCTGAACTCTCTTTCTCTCTCTTGTCCCTCTAAACTCTCTTTCTCTCTCCTGTGTCTCTAAACTCTCTCTCTCTCCTGTCTCTCTAAACTCTCTTTCTCTCTCTTGTCCCTCTAAACTCTCTTTCTCTCTCCTGTGTCTCTAAACTCTCTTTCTCTCTCTTGTCCCTCTAAACTCTCTTTCTCTATCCTGTGTCTCTAACTCTCTTTCTCTCTCCTGTGTCTCTAACTCTCTTTCTCTCTCTTGTGTCTCTAACTCTCTTTCTCTCTCCTGTGTCTCTAACTCTCTTTCTCTCTCCTGTGTCTCTAAACTCTCTTTCTCTCTCTTGTGTCTCTAAACTCTCTTTCTCTCTCTTGTGTCTCTAACTCTCTTTCTCTCTCCTGTGTCTCTAACTCTCTTTCTCTCTCGTGTCTCTACCTCTATTTCTCTCGTGTCTCTACCTCTATTTCTCTCTCTTGTCCCTCTAAACTCTCTCTCTCTCTCCTGTCCCTCTAAACTCTCTTTCTCTCTCTTGTCCCGCTAAACTATCTATCTCTCTCTCCTGTGTCTCTAACTCTCTTTCTCTCTCCTGTCCCTCTAAACTCTCTTTCTCTATCCTGTGTCTCTAACTCTCTTTCTCTCTCTTGTGTCTCTAACTCTCTTTCTCTCTCCTGTGTCTCTAAACTCTCTTTCTCTCTCCTGTGTCTCTAAACTCTCTATCTCTCTCCTGTGTCTCTAAACTCTCTTTCTCTCTCTTGTCCCTCTAAACTCTCTTTCTCTATCCTGTGTCTCTAACTCTCTTTCTCTCTCTTGTGTCTCTAACTCTCTTTCTCTCTAACTCTCTTTCTCTCTCGTGTCTCTACCTCTATTTCTCTCGTGTCTCTAACTCTCTTTCTCTCTCCTGTGTCTCTAAACTCTCTCTCTCTCTCCTGTCCCTCTAAACTCTCTTTCTCTCTCTTGTCCCGCTAAACTCTCTTTCTCTCTCTCCTGTGTCTCTAACTCTCTTTCTCTCTCCTGTCCCTCTAAACTCTCTCTCTCTCCTGTGTCTCTAAACTCTCTTTCACTCTCTTGTCCCTCTAAACTCTCTTTCTCTATCCTGTGTCTCTAACTCTCTTTCTCTCTCTTGTGTCTCTAACTCTCTTTCTCTCTCCTGTGTCTCTAAACTCTCTTTCTCTCTCCTGTGTCTCTAAACTCTCTCTCTCCTGTGTCTCTAAACTCTCTCTCTCTCTCCTGTGTCTCTAAACTCTCTTTCTCTCGCTTGTCCCTCTAAACTCTCTTTCTCTATCCTGTGTCTCTAACTCTCTTTCTCTCTCTTGTGTCTCTAACTCTCTTTCTCTCTCCTGTGTCTCTAAACTCTCTTTCTCTCTCTTGTCCCTCTAAACTCTCTTTCTCTATCCTGTGTCTCTAACTCTCTTTCTCTCTCCTGTGTCTCTAACTCTCTTTCTCTCTCTTGTGTCTCTAACTCTCTTTCTCTCTCCTGTGTCTCTAACTCTCTTTCTCTCTCCTGTGTCTCTAAACTCTCTTTCTCTCTCTTGTGTCTCTAAACTCTCTTTCTCTCTCTTGTGTCTCTAACTCTCTTTCTCTCTCCTGTGTCTCTAACTCTTTCTCTCTCTTGTCCCTCTAAACTCTCTTTCTCTCTCTTGTCCCTCTAAACTCTCTTTCTCTCTCCTGTGTCTCTAACTCTCTTTCTCTCTCATGTCTATACCTCTATTTCTCTCGTGTCTCTACCTCTATTTCTCTCTCTTGTCCCTCTAAACTCTCTCTCTCTCTCCTGTCCCTCTAAACTGTCTTTCTCTCTCTTGTCCCGCTAAACTATCTATCTCTCTCTCCTGTGTCTCTAACTCTCTTTCTCTCTCCTGTCCCTCTAAACTCTCTCTCTCTCCTGTGTCTCTAAACTCTCTTTCACTCTCTTGTCCCTCTAAACTCTCTTTCTCTATCCTGTGTCTCTAACTCTCTTTCTCTCTCTTGTGTCTCTAACTCTCTCTCTCTCTCCTGTGTCTCTAACTCTCTTTCTCTCTCCTGTGTCTCTAACTCTTTCTCTCTCCTGTGTCTCTAAACTCTCTTTCACTCTCTTGTCCCTCTAAACTCTCTTTCTCTATCCTGTGTCTCTAACTCTCTTTCTCTCTCTTGTGTCTCTGAACTCTCTCTCTCTCTCCTGTGCCTCTAAACTCTCTTTCTCTCTCCTGTGTCTCTAAACTCTCTCTCTCTCCTGTGTCTCTAAACTCTCTCTCTCTCTCCTGTGTCTCTAACTCTCTTTCTCTCTCCTGTGTCTCTAACTCTTTCTCTCTCCTGTGTCTCTAAACTCTTTCACTCTCTTGTCCCTCTAAACTCTCTTTCTCTATCCTGTGTCTCTAACTCTCTTTCTCTCTCTTGTGTCTCTGAACTCTCTTTCTCTCTCTTGTCCCTCTAAACTCTCTTTCTCTCTCCTGTGTCTCTAAACTCTCTCTCTCTCCTGTCTCTCTAAACTCTCTTTCTCTCTCTTGTCCCTCTAAACTCTCTTTCTCTCTCCTGTGTCTCTAAACTCTCTTTCTCTCTCTTGTCCCTCTAAACTCTCTTTCTCTATCCTGTGTCTCTAACTCTCTTTCTCTCTCCTGTGTCTCTAACTCTCTTTCTCTCTCTTGTGTCTCTAACTCTCTTTCTCTCTCTTGTCCCTCTAAACTCTCTTTCTCTATCCTGTGTCTCTAACTCTCTTTCTCTCTCCTGTGTCTCTAACTCTCTTTCTGTCTCTTGTGTCTCTAACTCTCTTTCTCTCTCCTGTGTCTCTAACTCTCTTTCTCTCTCGTGTCTCTACCTCTATTTCTCTCGTGTCTCTACCTCAATTTCTCTCTCTTGTCCCTCTAAACTCTCTCTCTCTCTCCTGTCCCTCTAAACTCTCTTTCTCTCTCTTGTCCCGCTAAACTATCTATCTCTCTCTCCTGTGTCTCTAACTCTCTTTCTCTCTCCTGTCCCTCTAAACTCTCTTTCTCTATCCTGTGTCTCTAACTCTCTTTCTCTCTCTTGTGTCTCTAACTCTCTTTCTCTCTCCTGTGTCTCTAAACTCTCTTTCTCTCTCCTGTGTCTCTAAACTCTCTCTCTCTCTCCTGTGTCTCTAAACTCTCTTTCTCTCTCTTGTCCCTCTAAACTCTCTTTCTCTATCCTGTGTCTCTAACTCTCTTTCTCTCTCTTGTGTCTCTAACTCTCTTTCTCTCTCCTGTGTCTCTAAACTCTCTTTCTCTCTCCTGTGTCTCTAAACTCTCTCTCTCCTGTGTCTCTAAACTCTCTCTCTCTCTCCTGTGTCTCTAAACTCTCTTTCTCTCTCTTGTCCCTCTAAACTCTCTTTCTCTATCCTGTGTCTCTAACTCTCTTTCTCTCTCTTGTGTCTCTAACTCTCTTTCTCTCTCCTGTGTCTCTAAACTCTCTTTCTCTCTCTTGTCCCTCTAAACTCTCTTTCTCTATCCTGTGTCTCTAACTCTCTTTCTCTCTCCTGTGTCTCTAACTCTCTTTCTCTCTCTTGTGTCTCTAACTCTCTTTCTCTCTCCTGTGTCTCTAACTCTCTTTCTCTCTCCTGTGTCTCTAAACTCTCTTTCTCTCTCTTGTGTCTCTAAACTCTCTTTCTCTCTCTTGTGTCTCTAACTCTCTTTCTCTCTCTTGTCCCTCTAAACTCTCTTTCTCTATCCTGTGTCTCTAACTCTCTTTCTCTCTCTTGTGTCTCTGAACTCTCTTTCTCTCTCTTGTCCCTCTAAACTCTCTTTCTCTCTCCTGTGTCTCTAAACTCTCTCTCTCTCCTGTCTCTCTAAACTCTCTTTCTCTCTCTTGTCCCTCTAAACTCTCTTTCTCTCTCCTGTGTCTCTAAACTCTCTTTCTCTCTCTTGTCCCTCTAAACTCTCTTTCTCTATCCTGTGTCTCTAACTCTCTTTCTCTCTCCTGTGTCTCTAACTCTCTTTCTCTCTCTTGTGTCTCTAACTCTCTTTCTCTCTCCTGTGTCTCTAACTCTCTTTCTCTCTCCTGTGTCTCTAAACTCTCTTTCTCTCTCTTGTGTCTCTAAACTCTCTTTCTCTCTCTTGTGTCTCTAACTCTCTTTCTCTCTCTTGTCCCTCTAAACTCTCTTTCTCTATCCTGTGTCTCTAACTCTCTTTCTCTCTCTTGTGTCTCTAACTCTCTCTCTCTCTCCTGTGTCTCTAACTCTCTTTCTCTCTCCTGTGTCTCTAACTCTTTTTCTCTCCTGTCCCTCTAAACTCTCTCTCTCTCCTGTGTCTCTAAACTCTCTTTCTCTCTCCTGTCCCTCTAAACTCTCTTTCTCTCTCTCTCCTGTCCCTCTAAACTCTCTCTCTCTCTCTCTCTCTCTCTCTCTCTCTCTCTCTCTCTCCTGTCCCTCTAAACTCTCTTTCTCTCTCCTGTGTCTCTAAACTCTCTCTCTCTCCTGTCTCTCTAAACTCTCTTTCTCTCTCTTGTCCCTCTAAACTCTCTTTCTCTCTCCTGTGTCTCTAAACTCTCTCTCTCCTGTGTCTCTAAACTCTCTTTCTCTCTCTTGTCCCTCTAAACTCTCTTTCTCTCTCCTGTGTCTCTAAACTCTCTTTCTCTCTCTTGTGTCTCTAAACTCTCTTTCTCTCTCTTGTGTCTCTAACTCTCTTTCTCTCTCCTGTGTCTCTAACTCTTTCTCTCTCTTGTCCCTCTAAACTCTCTTTCTCAATCTTGTCCCTCTAAACTCTCTTTCTCTCTCTTGTGTCTCTAAACTCTCTTTCTCTCTCGTGTCTCTACCTCTATTTCTCTCGTGTCTCTACCTCTATTTCTCTCTCTTGTCCCCCTAAACTCTCTTTCTCTCTCTTGTGTCTCTAAACTCTCTTTCTCTCTCCTGTGTCTCTAAACTCTCTTTCTCTCTCCTGTGTCTCTACCTCTATTTCTCTCTCCTGTCCCTCTAAACTCTCTTTCTCTCTCTTGTGTCTCTAAACTCTCTTTCTCTCTCGTGTCTCTACCTCTATTTCTCTCGTGTCTCTACCTCTATTTCTCTCTCTTGTCCCTCTAAACTCTCTTTCTCTATCCTGTGTCTCTAACTCTCTCTCTCTCGTCTCTACCTCTCCTTCTCTCTCCTGTGTCTCTAAACTCTCTCTCTCTCCTGTGTCTCTAACCCTCCTTCTCTCTCCTGTGTCTCTAAACTCTCTCTCTCTCTCGTCTCTACCTCTCCTTCTCTCTCCTGTGTCTCTAAACTCTCTCTCTCTCCTGTGTCTCTAACCCTCCTTCTCTCTCCTGTGTCTCTAAACTCTCTCTCTCTCTTGTGTCTCTACCTCTCCTTCTCTCTCCTGTGTCTCTAAACTCTCTCTCTCGTCTCTACCTGTCCTTCTCTCTCCTGTGTCTCTAAACTCTCTCTCTCTCTCGTCTCTACCTCTCCTTCTCTCTCCTGTGTCTCTAACCTCTCTCTCTCTCGTCTCTACCTCTCCTTCTCTCTCCTGTGTCTCTAAACTCTCTCTCTCGTCTCTACCTCTCCTTCTCTCTCCTGTGTCTCTAAACTCTCTCTCTCTCGTCTCTACCTCTCCTTCTCTCTCCTGTGTCTCTAACCCTCCTTCTCTCTCCTGTGTCTCTAAACTCTCTCTCTCTCGTCTCTACCTCTCCTTCTCTCTCCTGTGTCTCTAAACTCTCTCTCTGTCTCGTGTCTCTACCTCTCCTTCTCTCTCCTGTGTCTCTAAACTCTCCTTCTCTCTCCTGTGTCTCTAAACTCTCTCTCTCTCGTCTCTACCTCTCCTTCTCTCTCCTGTGTCTCTAACCTCTCTCTCTCTCGTCTCTACCTCTCCTTCTCTCTCTTGTCCCTCTAAACTCTCTTTCTCTCTCTTGTGTCTCTAAACTCTCTTTCTCTCTCCTGTGTCTCTAAACTCTCTTTCTCTCTCCTGTGTCTCTACCTCTATTTCTCTCTCCTGTCCCTCTAAACTCTCTTTCTCTCTCTTGCCCCTCTAAACTCTCTCTCTCTCCTGTGTCTCTAAACTCTCTTTCTCTCTCTTGTCCCTCTAAACTCTCTCTCTCTCCTGTGTCTCTAACTCTCTTTCTCTCTCCTGTGTCTCTAAACTCTCTTTCTCTCTCCTGTGTCTCTAACTCTTTTTCTCTCCTGTCCCTCTAAACTCTCTCTCTCTCCTGTGTCTCTAAACTCTCTTTCTCTCTCCTGTCCCTCTAAACTCTCTTTCTCTCTCTCTCCTGTCCCTCTAAACTCTCTCTCTCTCTCTCTCTCTCTCCTGTCCCTCTAAACTCTCTTTCTCTCTCCTGTGTCTCTAAACTCTCTCTCTCTCCTGTCTCTCTAAACTCTCTTTCTCTCTCTTGTCCCTCTAAACTCTCTTTCTCTCTCATGTGTCTCTAAACTCTCTCTCTCTCCTGTCTCTCTAAACTCTCTTTCTCTCTCTTGTCCCTCTAAACTCTCTTTCTCTCTCCTGTGTCTCTAAACTCTCTTTCTCTCTCTTGTCCCTCTAAACTCTCTTTCTCTATCCTGTGTCTCTAACTCTCTTTCTCTCTCCTGTGTCTCTAACTCTCTTTCTCTCTCTTGTGTCTCTAACTCTCTTTCTCTCTCCTGTGTCTCTAACTCTCTTTCTCTCTCCTGTGTCCCTAAACTCTCTTTCTCTCTCTTGTGTCTCTAAACTCTCTTTCTCTCTCTTGTGTCTCTAACTCTCTTTCTCTCTAACTCTCTTTCTCTCTCGTGTCTCTACCTCTATTTCTCTCGTGTCTCTACCTCTATTTCTCTCTCTTGTCCCTCTAAACTCTCTCTCTCTCTCTCCTGTCCCTCTAAACTCTCTTTCTCTCTCTTGTCCCGCTAAACTCTCTTTCTCTCTCTCCTGTGTCTCTAAACTCTCTTTCACTCTCTTGTCCCTCTAAACTCTCTTTCTCTATCCTGTGTCTCTAACTCTCTTTCTCTCTCCTGTGTCTCTAAACTCTCTTTCTCTCTCCTGTGTCTCTAAACTCTCTCTCTCTCTCCTGTGTCTCTAAACTCTCTTTCTCTCTCTTGTGTCTCTAACTCTCTTTCTCTCTCTTGTGTCTCTAAACTCTCTTTCTCTCTCTTGTCCCTCTAAACTCTCTTTCTCTATCCTGTGTCTCTAACTCTCTTTCTCTCTCCTGTGTCTCCAACTCTCTTTCTCTCTTTTGTGTCTCTAACTCTCTTTCTCTCTCCTGTGTCTCTAACTCTCTTTCTCTCTCCTGTGTCTCTAAACTCTCTTTCTCTCTCTTGTGTCTCTAAACTCTCTTTCTCTCTCTTGTGTCTCTAACTCTCTTCTCTCTCCTGTGTCTCTAACTCTTTCTCTCTCTTGTCCCTCTAAACTCTCTTTCTCTCTCTTGTCCCTCTAAACTCTCTTTCTCTCTCCTGTGTCTCTAACTCTCTTTCTCTCTCGTGTCTATACCTCTATTTCTCTCGTGTCTCTACCTCTATTTCTCTCTCATGTCCCTCTAAACTCTCTCTCTCTCTCCTGTCCCTCTAAACTCTCTTTCTCTCTCTTGTCCCTCTAAACTCTCTTTCTCTATCCTGTGTCTCTAACTCTCTTTCTCTCTCTTGTGTCTCTAACTCTCTTTCTCTCTCCTGTGTCTCTAAACTCTCTTTCTCTCTCTTGTCCCTCTAAACTCTCTTTCTCTATCCTGTGTCTCTAACTCTCTTTCTCTCTCCTGTGTCTCTAACTCTTTCTCTCTCCTGTCTCTCTAAACTCTCTTTCTCTCTCTTGTCCCTCTAAACTCTCTTTCTCTCTCCTGTGTCTCTAAACTCTCTTTCTCTCTCTTGTCCCTCTAAACTCTCTTTCTCTATCCTGTGTCTCTAACTCTCTTTCTCTCTCCTGTGTCTCTAACTCTCTTTCTCTCTCTTGTGTCTCTAACTCTCTTTCTCCTTCCTGTGTCTCTAAGTCTCTTTCTCTCTCCTGTGTCTCTAAACTCTATTTCTCTCTCTTGTGTCTCTAAACTCTCTTTCTCTCTCTTGTGTCTCTAACTCTCTTTCTCTCTCCTGTGTCTCTAACTCTCTTTCTCTCTCGTGTCTCTACCTCTATTTCTCTTGTGTCTCTACCTCTATTTCTCTCTCTTGTCCCTCTAAACTCTCTCTCTCTCTCCTGTCCCTCTAAACTATCTTTCTCTCTCTTGTCCCGCTAAACTATCTATCTCTCTCTCCTGTGTCTCTAACTCTCTTTCTCTCTCCTGTCCCTCTAAACTCTCTTTCTCTATCCTGTGTCTCTAACTCTCTTTCTCTCTCTTGTGTCTCTAACTCTCTTTCTCTCTCCTGTGTCCCTAAACTCTCTTTCTCTCTCCTGTGTCTCTAAACTCTCTCTCTCTCTCCTGTGTCTCTAAACTCTCTTTCTCTCTCTTGTCCCTCTAAACTCTCTTTCTCTATCCTGTGTCTCTAACTCTCTTTCTCTCGCTTGTGTCTCTAACTCTCTTTCTCTCTCCTGTGTCTCTAAACTGTCTCTCTCTCATCTCTACCTCTCCTTCTCTCTCCTGTGTCTCTAAACTCTCTCTCTCTCGTCTCTACCTCTCCTTCTCTCTCCTGTGTCTCTAAACTCTCTCTCTCTCCTGTGTCTCTAACCCTCCTTCTCTCTCCTGTGTCTCTAAACTCTCTCTCTCTCTCTTGTGTCTCTACCTCTCCTTCTCTCTCCTGTGTCTCTAAACTCTCTCTCTCTCCTGTGTCTCTAACCCTCCTTCTCTCTCCTGTGTCTCTAAACTCTCTCTCTCTCTCGTCTCTACCTCTCCTTCTCTCTCCTGTGTCTCTAACCTCTCTCTCTCTCGTCTCTACCTCTCCTTCTCTCTCCTGTGTCTCTAAACTCTCTCTCTCGTCTCTACCTCTCCTTCTCTCTCCTGTGTCTCTAAACTCTCTCTCTCTCGTCTCTACCTCTCCTTCTCTCTCCTGTGTCTCTAACCCTCCTTCTCTCTCCTGTGTCTCTAAACTCTCTCTCTCTCGTCTCTACCTCTCCTTCTCTCTCCTGTGTCTCTAAACTCTCTCTCTGTCTCGTGTCTCTACCTCTCCTTCTCTCTCCTGTGTCTCTAAACTCTCCTTCTCTCTCCTGTGTCTCTAAACTCTCTCTCTCGTCTCTACCTCTCCTTCTCTCTCCTGTGTCTCTAACCTCTCTCTCTCTCGTCTCTACCTCTCCTTCTCTCTCTTGTCCCTCTAAACTCTCTTTCTCTCTCTTGTGTCTCTAAACTCTCTTTCTCTCTCCTGTGTCTCTAAACTCTCTTTCTCTCTCCTGTGTCTCTACCTCTATTTCTCTCTCCTGTCCCTCTAAACTCTCTTTCTCTCTCTTGTCCCTCTAAACTCTCTGTCTCTCCTGTGTCTCTAAACTCTCTTTCTCTCTCTTGTCCCTCTAAACTCTCTCTCTCTCCTGTGTCTCTAACTCTCTTTCTCTCTCCTGTGTCTCTAAACTCTCTTTCTCTCTCCTGTGTCTCTAACTCTTTTTCTCTCCTGTCCCTCTAAACTCTCTCTCTCTCCTGTGTCTCTAAACTCTCTTTCTCTCTCCTGTCCCTCTAAACTCTCTTTCTCTCTCTCTCCTGTCCCTCTAAACTCTCTCTCTCTCTCTCTCTCTCCTGTCCCTCTAAACTCTCTTTCTCTCTCCTGTGTCTCTAAACTCTCTCTCTCTCCTGTCTCTCTAAACTCTCTTTCTCTCTCTTGTCCCTCTAAACTCTCTTTCTCTCTCCTGTGTCTCTAAACTCTCTCTCTCTCCTGTCTCTCTAAACTCTCTTTCTCTCTCTTGTCCCTCTAAACTCTCTTTCTCTCTCCTGTGTCTCTAAACTCTCTTTCTCTCTCTTGTCCCTCTAAACTCTCTTTCTCTATCCTGTGTCTCTAACTCTCTTTCTCTCTCCTGTGTCTCTAACTCTCTTTCTCTCTCTTGTGTCTCTAACTCTCTTTCTCTCTCCTGTGTCTCTAACTCTCTTTCTCTCTCCTGTGTCTCTAAACTCTCTTTCTCTCTCTTGTGTCTCTAAACTCTCTTTCTCTCTCTTGTGTCTCTAACTCTCTTTCTCTCTCCTGTGTCTCTAACTCTCTTTCTCTCTCGTGTCTATACCTCTATTTCTCTCGTGTCTCTACCTCTATTTCTCTCTCATGTCCCTCTAAACTCTCTCTCTCTCTCCTGTCCCTCTAAACTCTCTTTCTCTCTCTTGTCCCTCTAAACTCTCTTTCTCTATCCTGTGTCTCTAACTCTCTTTCTCTCTCTTGTGTCTCTAACTCTCTTTCTCTCTCCTGTGTCTCTAAACTCTCTTTCTCTCTCTTGTCCCTCTAAACTCTCTTTCTCTATCCTGTGTCTCTAACTCTCTTTCTCTCTCTTGTGTCTCTAACTCTCTCTCTCTCTCCTGTGTCTCTAACTCTCTTTCTCTCTCCTGTGTCTCTAACTCTTTCTCTCTCCTGTCTCTCTAAACTCTCTTTCTCTCTCTTGTCCCTCTAAACTCTCTTTCTCTCTCCTGTGTCTCTAACTCTCTTCTCTCTCCTGTGTCTCTAACTCTTTCTCTCTCTTGTCCCTCTAAACTCTCTTTCTCTCTCTTGTCCCTCTAAACTCTCTTTCTCTCTCCTGTGTCTCTAACTCTCTTTCTCTCTCGTGTCTATACCTCTATTTCTCTCGTGTCTCTACCTCTATTTCTCTCTCATGTCCCTCTAAACTCTCTCTCTCTCTCCTGTCCCTCTAAACTCTCTTTCTCTCTCTTGTCCCTCTAAACTCTCTTTCTCTATCCTGTGTCTCTAACTCTCTTTCTCTCTCCTGTCCCTCTAAACTCTCTTTCTCTATCCTGTGTCTCTAACTCTCTTTCTCTCTCTTGTGTCTCTAACTCTCTTTCTCTCTCCTGTGTCCCTAAACTCTCTTTCTCTCTCCTGTGTCTCTAAACTCTCTCTCTCTCTCCTGTGTCTCTAAACTCTCTTTCTCTCTCTTGTCCCTCTAAACTCTCTTTCTCTATCCTGTGTCTCTAACTCTCTTTCTCTCTCTTGTGTCTCTAACTCTCTTTCTCTCTCCTGTGTCTCTAAACTCTCTCTCTCTCGTCTCTACCTCTCCTTCTCTCTCCTGTGTCTCTAAACTCTCTCTCTCTCGTCTCTACCTCTCCTTCTCTCTCCTGTGTCTCTAAACTCTCTCTCTCTCCTGTGTCTCTAACCCTCCTTCTCTCTCCTGTGTCTCTAAACTCTCTCTCTCTCTCGTCTCTACCTCTCCTTCTCTCTCCTGTGTCTCTAAACTCTCTCTCTCTCCTGTGTCTCTAACCCTCCTTCTCTCTCCTGTGTCTCTAAACTCTCTCTCTCTCTCTTGTGTCTCTACCTCTCCTTCTCTCTCCTGTGTCTCTAAACTCTCTCTCTCTCGTCTCTACCTCTCCTTCTCTCTCCTGTGTCTCTAAACTCTCTCTCTCTCTCGTCTCTACCTCTCCTTCTCTCTCCTGTGTCTCTAACCTCTCTCTCTCTCGTCTCTACCTCTCCTTCTCTCTCCTGTGTCTCTAAACTCTCTCTCTCGTCTCTACCTCTCCTTCTCTCTCCTGTGTCTCTAAACTCTCTCTCTCTCGTCTCTACCTCTCCTTCTCTCTCCTGTGTCTCTAACCCTCCTTCTCTCTCCTGTGTCTCTAAACTCTCTCTCTCTCGTCTCTACCTCTCCTTCTTTCTCCTGTGTCTCTAAACTCTCTCTCTCGTCTCTACCTCTCCTTCTCTCTCCTGTGTCTCTAAACTCTCTCTCTCTCGTCTCTACCTCTCCTTCTCTCTCCTGTGTCTCTAACCCTCCTTCTCTCTCCCGTGTCTCTAAACTCTCTCTCTCTCGTCTCTACCTCTCCTTCTCTCTCCTGTGTCTCTAAACTCTCTCTCTGTCTCGTGTCTCTACCTCTCCTTCTCTCTCCTGTGCCTCTAAACTCTCCTTCTCTCTCCTGTGTCTCTAAACTCTCTCTCTGTCTCGTGTCTCTACCTCTCCTTCTCTCTCCTGTGTCTCTAAACTCTCCTTCTCTCTCCTGTGTCTCTAAACTCTCTCTCTGTCTCGTGTCTCTACCTCTCCTTCTCTCTCCTGTGTCTCTAAACTCTCTCTCTCTCATCTCTACCTCTCCTTCTCTCTCCTGTGTCTCTAAACTCTCTCTCTCTCTCATTTCTCTACCTCTCCTTCTCTCTCTTGTGTCTCTACCTCTCCTTCTCTCTCCTGTGTCTCTAAACTCTCCTTCTCTCTCCTGTGTCTCTAAACTCTCTCTCTCTCGTCTCTACCTCTCCTTCTCTCTCCTGTGTCTCTAAACTCTCTCTCTCTCGTCTCTACCTCTCCTTCTCTCTCCTGTGTCTCTAACCCTCCTTCCGTCTCTCCCTCAGTCTCCTTCACTGTGAATGATTGTTTTCTATGAACAAGTTTGTTGTTGTTGTTCTGTGTGTGTGTGTGTGTGGGGGGGGGGGGGGGGGGGGGGGGGGGGCTTTAAATTAAGCTTTTTCTCTCTATCACTCCCCCTCCTCCCCTCTCTCACCCTCTCTCTCCAGGCTCCATAATGTGTTCTACCCCTGGGATCCAGTGTTCTCTCTGCCCCTCTCCATGGACGACCTTTGACCTGGCCAGAGGCACCTGGAGCCAGCTCAGTCTTACAGGTACAACCCTCACCTCAACATTTCTCTCTTTCTCCCTCTCCTCCTCCCCCGTTTCCGTCTCTCCCTCTCCTGCTCTCCCTTCCTTCCACACAACATTACTGTGTGTTTGTTCATGGGTCATCCAGTCCTGTGTGATTAATGAATGGTGTAACTGCTGTGCCACGCCATTGTCTGACACACACACACAAACACACACACACTGCTGAGTGGCTATATTTACTCAGCCCATTTCGCTGAACAAGAGTTGAGGGGGGAGGGGCTGAGGTGTTTACGTGGGAATGAAAGCTTATATGATTAGACCACGAGAAGGGAGTGAAATTACAGACAGACACACACACACAGACACACACACGCACAATGCTGTTGCTCTTAATGGGCACACTCATAGAGAGAGAGAGAGAGAGAGAGGAGTCAGAGATGTGACATTCAACCTGTGTGGGTGGATGGGTGGATGCGTGTGAGCGTGCATGCCTGTGTGTGTATGTGCATGCTCTTTCGTGACTAACAAGCGGTTGTTATTCATCATGGCATGCGACTCCCACACACATCAGGTGTGAGATTGGTGTGGGGTGAAATATTCGCAACAGCGTCAAAAGCACTATTCCCTTCCGCAGCGAATCAACACTATCATGCTCTCCCCCCTCTCTCCCACTCTCCCCCGTTGTCTCCCCCCTCTCTCCCACTCTCCCCCGCTGTCTCCCCCATCTCTCCCACTCTCCCCCGCTGTCTCCCCCCTCTCTCCCACTCTCCCCTGCTGTCTCCCCCCTCTCTCCCACTCTCCCCTGCTGTCTCCCCCCTATCTCCCACTCTCCCCCGCTGTCTCCCCCCTCTCTCCCACTCTCCCCCGCTGTCTCCCCCCCTCTCTCCCACTCTCCCCCACTCTCCCCCCTCTCTCCCACTCTCCCCCGCTGTCTCCCCCCTCTCTCCCACTTTTCCCCGATGTCTCCCCCCTCTCTCCCACTCTCCCCTGCTGTCTCCCCCCTCTCTCCCACTCTCCCCCGCTGTCTCCCCCCTCTCTCCCACTCTCCCCTGCTGTCTCCCCCCTCTCTCCCCTGCTGTCTCCCCCCTCTCTCCCCCTCTCTCTCCTTCTCCCTCTCCCACTCTCCCACCTGCTCTCTCCCACCCTCTCTCCCATTCTCCCCCTCCCTCTCACCCTCAATCCCACCCTCTCTCCCACTCTCCCCTGCTCTCTCCCACCCTCTCTCCCCCTCTCTCTCCTTCTCCCACTCTCAGACCTGCTCTCCCACCCTCTCTCCCATTCTCCCACCTCCCTCTCACCCTCTCTCCCACCCTCTCTCCACCCTCTCTCCCGCTCTCTCCCCCCTCTCTCCCACTCTCCCCTGCTGTCTCCCCCTCTCTCCCACTCTCCCCCGCTGTCTCCCCCTCTCTCCCACTCTCCCCCGCTGTCTTCCCCCTCTCTCCCACTCTCCCCCCTCTCTCCCACTCTCCCCTGCTGTCTCCCCTGCTGTCTCCCCCCTCTCTCCCACTCTCCCCCGCTGTTTCTCTCCCTAGATCTATTATTCTATCTAACTCTCTGTCGTTCATATCTTTTACCCTGCATCTTTTTTGTTTTCTGTCTGTCTGTCTGTCTGTCTGTCTGTCTGTCTGTCTGTCTGTCTGTCTGTCTGTCTGTCTGTCTGTCTGTCTGTCTGTGTCTGTCTGTTTCCATTGAATTCAAAGGACTTCATTGGCATAGGAACACTTTTTACATTGCCAAAGCAAGTGGAATAGATAATTAACAAAATGAAATAAACAATAAAAAATGAACAGTAAACATTGCACTTTCAACATTACAGTTTCAAAAGAATAGAGACATTTCAAGTGTTATATTACGGGCAATGTAGAGCATTGTATGTGAAAATAAATAGACAGATAAGTATTGGCTGTATTTACATTGGTGTTTCTTCACTGGTTGTCCTTTTCCTGTGGCAACAGGTCACACATCTTGCTGCTGTGATGGCACACTGTGTTTCACCAAATAGATATGAGAGTGCAGAAATCCAATTCTTTATGGATCTGTGTAATCTGAGGGAAATATGTCTCTCTAATATGGTCATACATTTGGCAGGAGGTTAGGAAGTGCAGCTCAGTTTCCATCTCATTTGGTGGGCAGTGTGCACCTAGCCGGTCTTCTCTTGAGAGCCAGGTCTGCCTATGGCGGCCTTTCTCAATAGCAAGGCTATGCTCACTGAGTCTGTACATAGTCAAAGCTTTCCTTAAGTTTGGGTCAGTCACAGTGGTCAGGTATTCTGCCAGTGTGTACTCTCTGTTTAGGGAAAAATAGTATTCTAGTTCGCTCTGTTTTTTGGTTCTTTCCAATGTGTCGAATTGTTATCTTTTAGTTTTCTGATGATTTGTTTGAGTCTAATTGTGTTGCTGTCCTGGGGCTCTGTGGGATGTGTTTGTGTTTGGACCAGCTTGCTGATGGGACTCTTCTTCTAGGTTAATCTCTCTGAAGGTGATGGCTTTCTTATGGAAGGTTTGGTAATCGCTTCCTTTTAGGTGGTTGTAGAATTTAATAGCTTTTTTCTAGATTTTGATCATTAGTTGCTATCGTCCTAATTCTGCATTATTTGTAGTTTTGCGTTTTACACTGAGGAAGTTTTTGCAGAATTCTGCTTGCTGAGTCTCAATTTGGTGTTTGTCCCTTTTGTGATGTCCTTGTTGTTGAGCGGACCCCAGACCTCACAACCGTCGATGGGTTCTATAACTGATTAGAGTATTTTTAGCCAGATCCTAATTAGGATGTTGAATTTGTGTCTGTGGTCTTGAGCAACTGGACCTTTTTTGGAACACCATTATTTTTCTCTTACTGAGATTTACTGTCAGGTTCCAGGTCTGTCAGAATCTGTGCAGAATATATAGGTGCTGCTGTAGGCCCTCCTTGATTGGGGACCGAAGCACCAGATCGTCAGCAAACAGTAGACATTTGACTTCATATTCTAGTAGGGTGAGGCCAAGTGCTGCAGACTGTTCTAGTGCCCTTGCCAACTCGTTGACACCAGCCGCGTCCTCAGAGCATGCGCAGACCAGCTGGCTGGTGTGTTTACAGACATATTCAATCAATCCTTATCCCAGTCTGCTGTTCCCACATGCTTCAAGAGGGCCACCATTATTCCTGTTCCCAAGAAAGCTAAGGTAGCTGAGCTAAACGACTACCGTCCCGTAGCACTCACTTCGTCATCATGAAGTACTTTGAGAGACTAGTCAAAGACCATATCACCTCCACCCTACCTAACACCCTAGGCCCACTCCAATTTGTTGACCACCCAATCGATCCACAGACGATGCAATCGCAACCCTACTGCAAACTGCCTTAAACCATCTGGACAAGAGGAATGTGAGAATGCTGTTCATCACCTGCAGCTCAGCATTTAACACCATAGTACCCCCTAAACTCGTCATCAAGCTCGAGACCCTGGGTCTCGACCCCGCCCTGTGCAACTGGATCCTGGACTTCCTGACGGGCCACCCCTAGGTGGTGAGGGTAGGTAACAACATCTCCACCCTGCTGATCCTCAACACTGGGGCCCCACAAGGGTGCGTTCTGAGCCCTCTCCTGTACTCCCTGTTCACCCACGACTGCATGGTCATGCACGCCTCAATCATCAAGTTTGCAGACGACACTACAGTGGAAGGCTTGATTACTGAACAACGACGAGACGGCCTACAGGGAGGAGGTTAGGGCACTCGGAGTGTTGTGTCAGGACAATAACCTCACACTCAACGTCAACAAAACAAAAGAGATGATTGTGGACTTCAGGAAACAGCAGAGGGAGCACCCCCCTATCCACATCGACGGGACAGTAGTGGAGAGGGTAGTAAGTTTTAAGTTCCTCGCCGTAAACATCAAGGACAAACTGAAATGGTCCACCCACACAGACAGAGTGGTGAAGAAGGCTGAGCAACGCCTCTTCAACCTCAGAAGGCTAAAGAAATTCGGCTTGTCACCAAAAACACTCACAAACTTTTACAGATGCACAATCGAGAGCATCCTGTCGAGCTGTATCACCGCCTGGTATGGCAACTGCTCCACCCACAACCGTAAGGCTCTCCAGAGGGTAGTGAGGTCTGCACAACGCATCACAGGTTGCAAACTACCTACCCTCCAGGACACCTACACCACCCGATGTCACAGGAAGGCCATAAAGATCATCAAGGACAACAACCACTCGAGCCACTGCCTGTTCACCCTGCTATGATCCAGAAGGCAAGGTCAGTACAGGTGCATCAAAGCAGGGCCCGAGAGACTGAATAACAGCTTCTATCTCAAGGCCATCAGACTGTTAAACAGCCACCACTAACATTGAGTGGTTGCTGCCAACATACTGACTCAACTCCAGCCACTTTAATAATGTAAAAATGGATGAAAAATGTATCACTAGCCACTTTAAACAATACCACTTAATATGTTTACATACCCTACATTACTCATCTCATATGTATATACTGTACTCTATACCATCTACTGCATCTTGCCATCTTTATGTTATACATGTATCACTAGCTACTTTAAACAATGCCACTTCATATAATGTTTACATACCCGACATTACTCATCTCATATGTATATACTGTACTCTATACCATCTACTGCATCTTGCCTATGCCGTTCTGTACCATCACTCATTCATATATTTTTATGTGCATTTTCTTCATTCCTTTACACTTGTGTGTATAAGGTAGTTGTTGTGAAATTGCTAGGTTAGATTATTCATTGGTTATTACTGCATTGTCGGAACTAGAAGCACAAGCATTTCGCTACACTCGCATTAACATCTGCTAACCTTGTGTATGTGACCAATAAAATGTGATTTGATTTTGATTTGATTTATACTGAGTGTACAAAACATTGGGACCATCTGCTCTTTTCATGACCGACTGACCAGGTCAATCCAGGTGAAAGCTAAGATCCCTTATTGATGTCACTTGTTAAATCCACTTCAATCAGTGTAGATGAAGAGGAAGAGACCAGTTAAAGAAGCATGTTTAAGTCTTGAGACAGTTGAGACATGGATTGTGTGTATGTGCCATTGAGGGTGAAGGATTGAAGTCCCTTTGAACGGGTTATGGTAGTAGGAGCCAGGTACACTAGTTTGTGTCAAGAACTGCAACACTGCTGAGTTTCCACATTCAACAGTTTCCCGTGTGTATCAAGAATGGTCCACCACCCAAAGGACATCCAGCCTTTGACCATTCCAAAACTTCAAATGTGTTGCTTTTAAGCCGTTTTCATGTAGACTTGATAGTGTGTTTTGGATCATTGTCTTGCTGCATGACCCAGCTGTGCTGCAGATTCAGCTCACAGACAGATGGTCTGACATTCTCCTGTAGAATTCCCTGATACAGAGCAGAATTCATGGTTCCTTCTATTAAGGCAAGTCGTCCAGGTCCTGAGGCAGCAAAGCATCCCCAAACTATCACACTACCACCACCATGCTTGGCCGTTGGTATGAGGTTCTTACTTTGAAATGCAGTGTTTGGTTCTCACCGGAAATAATGGGACCCATCTCGTCCACAAAGTTGACTCGAGTTTGCCAAGAAGCACCTGGATGATCATCAAGACTCTTGGAAGAATGTTCAATCAACATGGGCCCAATTATGCCTGGAGAAAACCAAACACTGCATTCCACAGTAAGAACCTCATACCAACAGTCAAGCATGGTGGTGGTAGTGTGATGGTTTGGGATGCTTTTTTGCCTCAGGACCTTGATGGCAGTTCTGCATGCAAGTTCCTGTTTTTATTAATTTAATGGAGTTGGTAATGTCTGATCTATTCCAAATTAGCATACCCCCTGAGTCTCTTTCCTGTTTTACTCCTGGTAGTTTGGTGGATGGGACTACCAGCTCTCTGTAACGTAGAGGGCAACCAGTTGGTACGCCTCCTCTATACCATGTTTCTTATAGGATGACAATGTCTATATATTCTTTGGTGAAGTGTGTGTTCCGTCATAGGATGCCATCTTTCCAACAAGTTAGTTCGTCAAATTTCTTCCCTGCTAGAGCTGCCCCGGTTAACTGTAAGTGCTGTTATTGTGAAGTGGAAACGTCTAGGAGTAACAAAGGCTGAGCCGCGAAGTGATAGGCCACACAAGTACAAATCGCTTCTCCTCTGCTCTCCTCTCCAACGTCAGCTCTGGAATTGTTTGTCATGAGCTTCATGAAATGGGTTTCCATGGCCGAGCAGCCGCACACAAGCCTAAAGTCACCATGCACAATGCCAACTGTCAGCTCGCTGCCATTGGACTCTGGAGCAGTGGAAATGTGTTCTCTGGAATGTTGAATCACTCTTAACCCTCTGGCAGTCCGACAGACAAATCTGGGTTTGGCGGATGCCAGGAGAACACTACCTGCATAGTCCCAACTGTAAAGTTTGGTGGAGGATAAATAATGGTCTGGGGCTGTTTTTCATGGTTCAGACTAGGCCACTTAGTTCCAGTGAAGGGAAATCTTAACACTACAGCATACAATGACAGTCTAGACAATTCTGTGCTTCCAACTTTGTGGCAACCGTTTGGGGAAGGCCCTTTCCTGTTTCAGCTTGACAATGCCACAGTGAGCAAAGCGAAGTCCATACAGAATTGGTTTGTCGAGATTGGTATGGAAGAACTTGACTGGCCTGCACAGAGCCCTGACCCCTAACCCATCGAACACCTTTGGGATGAATTGAAATGCCAACTGTGAGCCAGGCCTAATCACCCAACATCAGTGCCCAACCTCAATGTTCTTTTGGCTGGATGGAAGCAAATCCCAGCAGTCAATGTCCAACATCGTGTGGAAAGTCTTCCCAGAAGAGTGGAGGCTGTTATAGCAGCAAAGGGGGGACCAACTCATATTAACACCCATGATTTTGGAATGAGATATTAGAGGAGCAATTGTCCACATACTTTAGGTCATGTAATGTAGATGACTACATGGTCGCAGGATAGGGCTTGGTTGGGTGAGGTGGTGGGGGTTGGGCATGTTGCTCTGTTCACTATTTCTCTATCTGCATCTCTTGTTCTACTATCTGTTGCTCATATCTCTTTCCTTTATATAACACTCTCTCTCTCATGTCCCTCTCTCTGGCTCTCCGTCTCTCTCTCTCTCTCTCTCTCTCTCTCTCTCTCTCACCCTCCCTCCCTCTGGCTCTCCGTCTCTCTCTCTCTCACGTCCCTCTCTCTGGCTCTCCGTCTCTCTCTCTCTCTCTCTCTCTCTCTCTCTCCCTCCCTCTCTCTGGCTCTCCGTCTCTCTCTCTCTCTCTCTCTCTCTCTCTCTCTCTCACCCTCCCTCCCTCTGGCTCTCCGTCTCTCTCTCTCTCTCTCACGTCCCTCTCTCTGGCTCTCCGTCTCTCTCTCTCGCTCTCTCTCACCCTCCCTCCCTCTGGCTCGCCGTCTCTCAATCTCTCTCACGTCCCTTTCTGGCTCTCCGTCTCTCTCTCTCACGTCCCTCTCTCTGGCTCTCCGTCTCTCTCTCTCTCTCTCTCTCTCTCTCTCTCTCTCTCACGTCCCTCTCTCTGGCTCTCTCTCTCTCTCTCTCACCCTCCCTCCCTCTGGCTCTCCGTCTCTCTCTCTCTCTCTCACGTCCCTCTCTCTAGCTCTCCGTCTCTCTCTCTCTCTCTCTCGTTCCTCTCTCTGGCTATCCGTCTCTCTCTCTCTCTCTCTCTCTCTCTCTCTGCTTCTCTCTCTTCTCTCTCTTATTCATTCTCACTCTCTGTACCACTGTCTCTCTCATTCATTTTCACTCTCTGTAGCACTCTGTAGTCTCTCTCTCTCTCTCTCTCTCTCTCTCTCTCTCTGATATTGATCAGTTTTCTAATCATGTGGCTCAACTGCCTGTGGCACTACAATCAGTACACAATGCTGCTCTGCCAAATGTGTGCATGTCTGTGTCTGTCTCACACTAATGCACACATACAGACACACACACACACATATCTTCATGTGCGTCTGTGTGTGTGACGCTGTTGACTGTGTTCATTTGTGTGCTATGTGTTTCTGGGATCCTAGTTGGCTCTGCAGTCTGTGTGACAGGATGTATACCGAGGAGTAGCATCCCGGGGCCGTGTGATACAAACAGGCTGAACTGAGAGACTGTGGTGATGATGACACCAACGAGGTCCTCTTCTAGTCCCTTAACCCTGAGAGAGAGAGAGAGAGAGAGAGAGAGAGAGAGAGAGAGAGAGAGAGAGAGAGAGAGAGAGAGAGAGAGAGAGAGAGAGAGAGAGAGAGAGAGAGAGAGAGAGAGAGAGAGAGTGAAAATGAATGAGAGAGACAGTGCTACAGAGAGTGAGAATGAATGAGAGAGACAGTGCTACAGAGAGTGAGAATGAATAAGAGAGCCAGTGCTACAGAGAGAATGAATGAAAGAGAGACGGAGAGCCGGAGAAAGGGAGGGTGAGAGAGAAACGGAGAGAAAGGGAACGTGAGAGAGAGACGGAGAGAGAGAGAGAGAGAGAGAGAGAGAGAGAGAGAGAGAGAGAAACAGAGAGAGAAACGGAGAGACAGAGAGGCAGGGTGAGAGAGAGAGAGAGACGGAGAGCCAGAGGGAGGGAGGGACGTGAGAGAGAGAGACGGAGAGCCAGAGAGAGGGACGTGAGAGAAAGAGAGAGAGAGAGAGAGAGACAGAGACAGAGACAGAGCCAGAGGGAGGGTGAGAGAGAGATTTCTTCACACAGGGTCGTGGGGTAAGACAGGGATGCAGCTTAAACCCCACCCTCTTCAACATATATATCAACGAATTGGTGCGGGCACTAGACAAGTCTGCAGCACCCGGCCTCACCCTACTAGAATCCGAAGTCAAATGTCTACTGGTGCTTCTGTCACCAACCAAGGAGGGCCTACAGCAGCACCTAGATCTTCTGCACAGATTCTGTCAGACCTATGCCCTGACAGTAAATTTCAGTAAGACCAAAATAATGGTGTTCCAAAAAAGGTCCAGTCGCCAGGACCACAAATTCAAATTCCATCTAGACACTGTTGCCCTAGAGCACACAAAAAACTATACATACCTCGGCCTAAACATCAGCGCCACAGGTAACTTCCACAAAGCTGTGAACAATCTGAGAGACAAGGCAAGAAGGGCATACTATGCCATCAAAAGGAACATAAATTTCAACATACCAATTAGGATCTGGCTAAAAATACTTGAATCAGTCATAGAGCCCATTGCCCTTTATGGTTGTGAGGTCTGGGGTTCGCTCACCAACCAAGACTTCACAAAATGGGACAAACACCAAATTGAGACTCTGCATGCAGAATTCTGCAAAAATATCCTCCGTGTACAACGTAGAACACCAAATAATACATGCAGAGCAGAATTAGGCCGTTATTAGACCAGAAAAGAGCCGCTAAATTCTACAACCACCTAAAAGGAAGCGATTCCCAAACCTTTCATAACAAAGCCATCACCTACAGAGAGATGAACCTGGAGAAGAGTCCCCTAAGCAAGCTGGTCCTGGGGCTCTGTTCACAAACACAAACACACCCACAGAGCCCCAGGACAGCAGCACAATTAGACCCAACCAAATCATGAGAAAACAAAAAGATAACTACTTGACACATTGGAAAGAATTAACAAAAAAAACAGAGCAAACTAGAATGCTATTTGGCCCTAAACAGAGAGTACACAGTGGCAGAATACCTGACCACTGTGACTGACCCAAACTTAAGGAAAGCTTTGACTATGTACAGACTCAGTGAGCATAGCCTTGCTATTGAGAAAGGCCGCCGTAGGCAGACATGGATCTCAAGAGAAGACAGGCTATGTGCTCACTGCCCACAAAATGAGGTGGAAACTGAGCTGCACTTCCTAACCTCCTGCCCAATGTATGACCATATTAGAGAGACATATTTCCCTCAGATTACACAGATCCACAAAGAATTCGAAAACAAATCCAATTTTGATAAACTCCCATATCTACTGGGTGAAACTCCACAGTGTGCCATCACAGCAGCAAGATTTGTGACCTGTTGCCACAAGAAAAGGGCAACCAGTGAAGAACAATACCATTGTAAATACAACCCATATTTATGTTTATTTATTTTCCCTTGTGTACTTTAACCATTTGTACATTGTTACAACACTGTATATATATATATATATATATATATATATACATACATAATATGACATTTGTAATGTCTTAATTGTTTTGAAACTTCTGAATGTGTAATGTTTACTGTTAATTTGTATTGTTTATTTCACTTTTGTATACTATCTACCTCACTTGCTTTGGAAATTTTAACACATGTTTCCCATGCCAATAAAGCCCAGAGAGAGAGAGAGAGAGAGAGAGAGAGAGAGAGAGAGAGAGAGAGAGAGAGAGAGAGAGAGAGAGAGAGAGAGAGAGAGAGAGAGAGAGAGAGAGAGAGAGAGAGAGAGAGAGAGAGAGAGAGAGAGAGAGAGAGAGAGAGAGAGAGAGAGAGAGAGAGAGAGAGAGAGAGAGAGAGAGAGAGAGAGAGAGAGAGAGAGAGAGAGAGAGAGAGAGAGAGAGACATTTAAAAATATTTCAAAGACAAAGAAAGGCATGAATACTGAGGTGAAAGGGAGAGAAGGAGGAATAGAGAGGGTTTTTATGTGAGGCGGTGTAGATGGGGACAGTGAGCCAGCCAGGCAGATGCCGGAGATGAGCTGTCAGGATCCATTATTAATCCACATCCTTTACTATTTAATATCCTCCAACTACACACACACACACACACACACACACACACACACACACACACACACACACACACACACTCCCGCCTAGCTATCTGACTTCCACAACATCGTAACATAAAACAAGCAGCTAAAGCTCTTTAAACAGCCTTCATCCTAATGCTACACACTAGCCTGCGTGCCAAGCTCGCTCTGCTTTAGTCCCAGTCAACAACAGCAGAACTGGCTCAGGAAACAACAGTCTGGCCTGGCACCCAGACTTGCATCTCACTAGTCCTAAGAGACCTCCTTTCCTCACCTCCTTTCCTTCATCTGCACTAATCTGAAAAGACAGAATGGGTGAAAGCTAAATGTTTGTCTATTTTTCTGTCTGTCTGACAATTTACATGTCGCAGGTACTGCACAGTCTTGTAAGAAGGGGAGGGGGGGGGGGGTGGAATTGTGAAAACAAGAGAGGGAAAGGGAAAAAGGGATAAGGAGAAAGAGGAGGAAGAGAAATCTTAGGACAACGCGTGTCCCAACACAAACAAACTCTCTATGCTGTTACGGTTTTTGAACCATTTACCTTTCTATCATACTCTCTTTACAAATGTTATTACTAATTATGCAAAAATACATTTAATTTGTACATAGTTTTTCCATTAAATGCTGTGGTCTGCCTACAGGTTTGTGCTTGTTTGCTATACTGTTGTGCTGTATTCACAAGACAGAATGTACTGTATATACGTTTTGTCTTGTATGGATGCTTTTGACTGGAATGTGAATATGTCAACTTGACCCCTAAATGGACTCCATGTCCTGCTGTTTAGGCCTCAATAGGGATGGAAGCAGTACAATTGAACACACACACGCTTTCTTTAATGTGCATCTCATACACCACACACTCTTTCTTTGATGCCTGTCTCTCACACACACACACACACGTTCAGACACACAGTTGCCTGTCTCTTTGATGTAGCGGCTGCCACAGGGACAGCAGGAGCCTCTGACGGCCTGCCATCCACCGTCGCCACTCTGTCATTGGCTGACAGTCATAGAGACCCACAATGTCATTGGCTGACAACTAGAGAGCCGGAATGTGATTGGCAGGCTATTAGACGCGCTGTGTGGTTGACAGGCTGATTAAAATGGGGACGTGATTTGGCTGAATATCGTGACATGGGTGTCACCCATTCCCAAATCAACCCCTAGCCCATGTGCACTTATAGAGAGACCTTAAAGAACGGGATATTTTTAAATATTCATAAGGTATTAGAAAAACAGTAAAATATTTACTTTGCCCTTCTGATAGGAACATAAAACATTTCAGATCTACACACGTGTAAATAGGAAGAATGGGTCAAGGGGTCAATTTGGGAACGAGCATATAGAGCTAACAGGGAATCCTCTCCACGTAATTATACAGTGCCCTCGTCAACCCCATTCAATTGCTGCACCAATCCCATTGGAAGGACTACTTCTATTGTTGTAACTCTGCTGTACACTCCATCTAATAAACCTTTCACAGCAACACTGAGACAGTTTGTGTTCGTTCTCCTGTCACATTGTCAACCTCGTCAATCGTGGATCATACAGGGAAATAGAGAAATACACTGTGTGTGTGTGTGTGTGTGTGTGTGTGTGTGTGTGTGTGTGTGTGCGTGTGTGTGTGTGTGTGTGTGTGTGTGTGTGTGTGTGTGTGTGTGTGTGCGTGTGTGTTTGCCACACCATGTCTCGGGGGTTGTAGATTAATGGATATTAATTATTCTACTAAACCTGCTGGCCGTGTCTCCTTATCTGGTTGAACTGGATTTTGATGAATGAAAAGGCGTCTGTTGTCTACGGAGATCTCCCTCCCCCACCACTTGGTTTGTACGGTTCTAACCATAAAAAAAAGACCCGGAAAGCGCCTGGAAATAACCGAATCTCCCTGCCACACGGGAATAATTATTCCCCCCTGTATCGCTGCATGCACTCTAATTGGATACAATTTAACACTGACAGCCCACGGGCATGTTGGCGTGCGCTGCCTACCAAGCCTCGCCTTTCCCACCATCAAATCACTTTAATACATCTTGTGAGAGACTAAAGAGTAGCCTGCGTAAAGAGTTTAATGTGTACAGTCTGTGTTTGTAAGAATGTGTGTGATAGAAATTGAGAGTAGCCTTGTGGGAGAGAGAGAGAGAGAGAGAGAGAGAGAGAGAGAGAGAGAGAGAGAGAGAGAGAGAGAGAGAGGTTGTGTGTGTGTGTGAGAGAGAGAGAGAGAGAGAGAGAGAGAGGTTGTGTGTGTGTGTGTGAGAGAGAGAGAGAGAGAGAGAGAGAGAGAGAGAGAGAGAGAGAGAGAGAGAGAGAGAGAGAGAGAGAGAGAGAGAGAGAGAGAGAGAGAGAGAGAGAGAGAGAGAGAGAGAGAGAGAGAGAGGGGTTGTGTGTGTGAGAGAGAGAGAGATTTGTGGACACACGGGATTCATGGAGATACCGGAGCCATTGGAACACGACCATGACCCAGCAGTGACGCACAAAGCCTCCCAGCGATGTGACAGCAGTAGCCTGCCTGGGCTGGCTTGTACAAAGAGGAGGGCCGGCTCAACCCCGGGCCTAAAGACATGCGTCACATGAAAGAGCTTCTGGGTCTCGCATGAATCCAACTTCCCCGATAGAGGTTAGCTGGGAATGGGTTGTAGGTTAACTTATACATTTCCCTTGTAGCATAAATCCTTTTAGGCCTACCCTCTTGCACGTGTTGCTCCCCTTTCCATAATTATGCCTCAATGCCAGGAAATGCTCTGCAAACGGCCCTATAATGGGGCCTATTTGCGGTTAAGAATAGGGGGTTTCCTCATCTGGGAGTTCCCAGCCTTCTCTCCACTCCTGGTTCAACTGCCTGTCAGAGTTGGCTGATTGATCATAGAATGACAAAACAACGTGCAGAATGGCTCGGTAAGCGACTCGTTTTCAGCTAGTTGTATCTTGTTCTTGATACCATGTCTTGTTTTGAGGTGTTTTGACTGATGTCACGTCTATGCTAATTTGACAAAAATTCTCCAGCTAGCTAACCCTTAACTGTAAAGATGAATTTTAGAGCCAACAAGTGCTCATTGTGCAACTTTATTTATGTTTCAAATGAACATTGGAGACAAAATATATATCTCTCTCTCTCACTCACTCACACACACACACACACACATACACACACACACACACACACACACACACACACACACACACACACACACACACTATGCTAATGAAAGGCGCTGCGTTGCATTGCAGCCGTTTTACAAGCTCCTGACTAGTCCTTTTGTGTTTTTCTGCACTGATATTAACTTTTTTTGGTACATAATGTTTCCTTATTAATTTCCCGAAAGAGCTTCTGGACATCAGAACAGCGATCACTAACCTTGATATGGTTGAAGATTTCTACTCCAGAACAAACTGCTAAACCCGGACCAGGCCCCAATCCCAGAGACACTGAAAAGAGAAAGGCGGTGTGAGAGAGGCTGACATGCGGCACCCTGGTGAAACTGCATCGGCGAGTACATAAACCGCCTCTACCCTACCTTCTACTGGCGAACGTAGAATCACTGAAGAACGAACTGGACAAGCTCTGTTCGAGACTACCCTATCAAAAGGACCTGAAGAACTAATACCTTAGTTTTCATGGTATTGATTGCTGAACAAGGACTAACCAGCTAGATGTACAGTACCAGTTAAAAGTTTGGACACACATGTACTATTTTCTACATTATACTATGAAATAACACAAATGGAATCATGTAGTAACCAAAAAAGTGTTCAACAAATCAAAATATATTTTATATTTGAGATTCTTCAAAGTAGCCACCCTTTGCCTTGATGACAGCTTTGCACACTCTTGGCATTCTCTCAACCAGCTTCATGAGGTAGTCACCTGGAACGTGTTTCAATTAATTAACAGGTGTGCCTTGTTAAATTTGTGGGATTTTTCCCCTTCTTAATGTGTTTGAGCCAATCAGTTGTGTTGTGACAAGGTGGGGGGTATACAGGAGATTTGGTAAAAGACCAAGTCCATATTATGGCAAGATCAGCTCAACTAAGCAAAGAGAAATGACAGTCCATCATTACTTTAAGACATGAAGGTCAGTCATTCCGAAACATTTCAAGAACTGAAAGTTGAAGTGCAGTCGCAAAAACCATGATGAAACTGGCTCTCATGAGGACCGCCACAGGAAAGGAACACCCAGAGTTACCTCTGCTGCAGAGAATAAATTAATTAGATTTAACTGCACCTCAGATTGCAGCTCAAATAAATGCTTCACAGAGTTCAGGTAACAGACACATCTCAACATCAACTGTTCAGTGGAGACTGTGTGAATCAGGCCTTCATAGTCAAATGTCTGCCAAGAAACCACTACTAAAGGACACCAATAATAAGAAGAGACTTGCTTGGGCCAAGAAACATGAGCAATGGACATTAGACCAGTGGAAATCTATCCTTTGGTCTGATGAGTCCAAATTTGAGATTTTTGGTTCCAACCAATGTCTTTTTGAGATGCAGAGTAGGTGAATGGATGATCTCTGTATGTGTGGTTCCCACCGTAAAGCATGGAGGAGGAGGTGTGATGGTGTGGGGGTGCTTTGCTGGTTACACTGTCTGTGATTTATTTAGGATTCAAGGCACACAACCAGTATGGTTACCACAGCATTATGCAGTGATACACCAACACAGAACCAGGCTGTGTAAGGGCTATTTCACCAAAAAGGAGAGTCAGATGACCTGGCCTCCTCAATCACCCGAACTCAACCCAATTGAAATAGTTTGGGATGAGTTGGACCGCAGAGTGTAGGAAAAGCAGCCAACAAGTGCTCAGCATATATGGAATCTCCTTCAAGAGTGTGCAGTGTTGTCATCAAGGCAAAGGGAGGCTACTTTGAATTAATCTAAAATATATTTTGATTTGTTTAACTCTTTTTTGGTTACTACATGATTCCATATGTGTTATTTCTTAGTTTCGATCTCTTCACTATTATTCTAAAATGTAGAAAATGATTTTAAAAAATAAGAAAAACCCTTGAATGAGTAGGTATGTCCATACTTTTGACTGGTACTGAACATCTAGCTAGTTTGTCTATGAATCGGCAGGACAGAACGACAGCGTTGGGTAAGCTCAAGGGAGGAGATGTGTTTCTCGCAAACAAGAAAATGTTCATCCAAAGGCAGTGCTCCTAGAGGCCAGTGATTTTAATGCAGGAAAACTGAAATCCATTTTACATCATTTCTACCAGCATGCCACGTGTGCAACTAGAGGTGAAGAAACTCTAGATCACCTTTACTCCACACACAGAAATGTATACAAAGCTCTCCCTCGTCCTAAATCTGACCATAACTCTATCCTCCTGATTCCTGCTTACAAGCAAAAACTCAAACAGGACGTACCAGTGACATGCTCAATACGGAAGAAGATCGATGAAGCGGATCCTAAGCTGCACGACTGTTTCACTAGTGCAGACTGGAATGTGTTCCCAGATTCATCCGATGGCATTGGGGAGTTTACCACATCAGTCACCGGCTTCATTAATAAGTGCATTGACAACATACGCCATATAAAAGGAAATAATTTGAAAGACATTTACAATAGGGGGAAAAAAAACTGGAGCTCTTGACAAATATTAAATAAAGATCATATGAGAAAACACTTTTCCATCAAGCAATTATCTCTGCAGTGCATATAAAACACTGCATCAATCATCTATTTGTTATGCCAACCTGAAGCCATGGATTAAGGGCAACATCCACACTGAGCTAAAGGCCAGAGTTGTCGCTTTCAAGGAGTGGGACACCTATCCAGACGCTTATAAGAAATCCTGATACGCACTCCGACAGACAATCAAACATGTGTAGCAGTTGGACGTGAGTTTGTCTTGTCTCGTGTAAACAGTCGTTTTCCTTGGTTTTTTTTCGTATACATTTCGTATACGTAATGACTCTTTCCATTATACTTTCCTGCAACCGCCTCACCCAATGTGGTACGGATCTGCTATTTTTGTACTTTAGAACTGGAACTCCCATCAGTAGCCAACTAGGACACCAGCCAGCTCGGACACCAGCCAGCTCGGACACCAGCCAACTAGGACACCAGCCAGCTCGGACACCAGCCAGCTTCAACTCGGCCAATACCTGCCAGTCTGCACAGCGCGATATCAACCCAGAGCATATCAGACTGCTTTTTCTCTACCATGTCACCGGATTCCTACCGCAACCTCTGGACCATTACACCGGATCATCGCAGCTGGATAGCTGCAACCTGAGTGGCTACTGATGGCTAACCCCTCTGTCCTGAAGCAAGCACCAGTTAACCTTGAGCTAGCCTTGAGCTAGGCCCATCACCCGGCTAGGCGAAGAGGTCTACCAGCTAATTCTTGGGCTACAATACCTATTTTGACAATTGGCCTGGACCCTTTATTGCCTACATGGCGCCTCGCCGATCCATCACGACTGATCTGCCAACGTAATTGTCTGAGGAGGTTTCAACAAGCTTTTCTGTTGCGACGTCCCTAAAGACACATCTGCTAGCCCCGGCCCGCTAGCCTTCTGAATCGCCGTGTCTCCAGCTCGCCTAGCGTAGTAGCAACTACCGAACGGCTCCCTGACTCCCAGCCTCGCCCAACTTGCCTTAGATAGCTTTTTTGTCCCACCACCCACATGTGGAGACCTCACCTGGCTTAACTGGTGCCCCCAGAGACACTACCGCTCTCCTCGTTACTCAATGCCTAGGTTTACCTACATTGTACTCACATCCTACCATACCCTTGTCTGTACATTATGCCCTGAATCTATTCCACAACACCAAAATATCTGCTCCTTTTATTCTCTGTTCCCAACGCACTAGACGACCAGTTGTTATAGCCTTTAGCCGTACCCTTATCCTACTCCTCCTCTGTTCCTTTGGCGATGTAGAGGTTAACCCAGGCCATGTAGCCCCCAGCACCACTCCTATTCCCCAGGCGCTCTCATTTGTTGACTTGTAACCGTAAATTCCTTGGTTTCATACATGTTAACATCGAAGCCTCCTCCCTAAGTTTGTTTTATTCACTGCTTTAGCACACTCCGCCAACCCTGATGTCCTAGCCATGTCTGAATCCTGGCTTAGGAAGGCCACCAAAAACTCTGAAATTACAACATTTTCCGCTAAGATAGAACTGCCGAAAGGGGCGGAGTTGCAATCTACTGCGGACATAGCCTGCAGAGTTCTGTCATACTATCCAGGTCTGTGCCCAAACAATTCAAGTCTCTACTTTTAAAAATCCACCTTTACAGAGATAAAGCCCCCAGCTGTGCCCTGGACACCATATGTGAATTGATTGCCCCCCATCTATCCACAGAGTTCGTACTGTTAGGTGACCTAAACTGGGATATGCTTAACACCCCGGCTGTCCTACAATCTAAACTAGATGCCCTCAATCTCATACACATTACCATGGAACCTACCAGGTACAACCCTAAATCCGTAACCATGGGTACCCTCATAGATATCATCCTGACCAACTTGCCCTCTAAATACACCTCTGCTGTCTTCAACCAGGATCTCAGCAATCACTGCCTCATTGCCTGCGTCCATAATTGGTCCGTGGTCAATCGACCACCCCTCACCACTGTCAAACGCTCCCTAAAACACTTCAGTGAGCAGGCCTTTCTAATTGACCTGGCCCGGGTATCCAGGAAAGATATTGGCAGCAGTGTATGTGCAAAGTTTCAGACGGATAACTTGAAGTATGAGCGAACTACATGACATTTAGTGTGAAGTCACCCAAGTACATTTGGGAAAATCGTGAAGGAGACATTTGCATTCATATTACATTGTTCTGCAAGAATATCGTCAAATTAGTATACTTGGACTTTGATTTAGCTTTTCCAGTAATAGTAGCCATATTATAAGTTTAACTTCCAAAACAACCCGTTTTCATAACTGAATATTATTGTATTTTTTGTCCAAAAGGAAAAGACATGCTGTCATACAATGTTAGAAGCTACATTTTATGACAGATACAGGGTTTCTCATACTCTAGTAAAGCCCAGCTCATTGGCTATCTAGCTAGCTTTGTTTGACCCTGATTTGTGCTTATTTGACAAAGTTAGAGTTGTTCAAGTGATTTTCACAGATTTCTGTTTTTGCAAATTGAACGAGATGAAATACAAAATTGATCATGCATGATATATGGACCTTTTTAGGATATGAAAAAGGATTTTATCTAACAAAATGACACTTCATGTTATCTCTGGGACCCTTTGGATGATAAATCAGAGCAAGATTTCAGAATGTAAGTACACAGTTCACCTTCAGAGGTGAATATATCAAACCTATCGTGGTGAAAAATGTGTTTTGTTGTTAGGAGCATTCCTCAAACAATAGCATGGCATTTTTTTTGCAGTAATAGCTACTGTAAATTGGACAGTGCAGTTATATTAACAAGAATTTAAGCTTTCAGACGATATAAGACACTTATATGTACCGACATTTGTTGTTTCTCTAAAATCTGTGATCGTAACACAAGGCGCTGCATGATTTACGCCTGTCCCGGGACGCCGATCCCTACTAATGCGCCCCTTGTCATGTCTCGTGCTATATGGCTCTACAGAGGGCCATTTCCAAACATGGGAAAACGAGCACCCATCCCAATACACACACTGTGTATATGTTTCCCTTATCTGGCAACCCCCTCTCGAGCCACAAACATTTATCGGCTGCGATGGATCCTGAACGGAAAGGTGAGTGAGGGAAGGAGAGAAGAGGGAGAGAGAGTTCACAAACAGAAACATACCCCACAGAGCCCCAGGACAGCAACACAATTAGATCCAACCAAATCATGAGAAACCAAAAAGCTAATTACTTGGAAAGAATTTACAAAACAAACAGAGCGAACTAGAATGGTATTTGGCCCTAAACAGAGAGTACACAGTGGCAGAATACCTGACCACTGTGACTGACCCAAAATTAAATAAATATTTGACTATATACAGACTCAGTGAGCATAGCCTTGCTATTGAGAAAGGCTGCCGTAGGAAGACCTGGCTTTCAAGAGAAGATAGGCTGTGTGCACACTGCCCACAAAATGAGGTGGAAACTGAGCTGCACTTCCTAACCTCCTGCCAAATGAATGACCATATTAGAGACACATATTTCCCTCAGATTACACAGACTCACAAAGAATTTGAAAATAAATCCATTTTGGATAAACTTCCATATTTAAATGGTGAAATACCACAGTGTGCAATCGCAGTAGCAAGATTTGTGACCTGTTGCCACAAGAAAAGTGCAACCAGTGAAGAACAAACTCCATTGTAATTACAACCCATAATTATGTTTATTTTCCGTTTTGTACTTTAACTACTGGCACATCATTACAACACTGTATATATACATAATATGACATTTGAAATGTCTTTATTCTTTTGGAACTTTTCTGAGTGTAATGTTTACTGCTCATTTTCTATTGTTTATTTCACATTTGTTCATTATCTATTTCACATTTGTTCATTATCTATTTCACTTTGGCAATGTAAACAAATGTTTGCCATGTCATTAAAGCCCCTTAAATTGAAATTGAGAGGGAGGAGAGGGAATGGGTGAGCTAGAGGGGATGGGCGGGGATTAGAGCTCGGTGTTTCTGTCTGGGGCATCTCTCTTGCACTATCACGCCTTCTCTCCCAGCCTAGTACGGCTAATCGCTGTAGCACGGGGAGGGAGGTGAGGAGGGAGTAAAGCGCCAGCGGCCTCTCGGAGCTCTGTAGCACCGAGGTGTTTATGAGCGTGTGTGTGTGTTTATTTGAGAGAAAGAGCTTGTGTGTGCGAAGCCTGACAGCTGAGCCAGAGGGGGAGATAAGAGAAATAGGAGGGGGAGAGGAGAGGAGGGAGGAAGAGGCGGGGAACTGGGAGGGTGAGTGGCGAGGTTATGAGCGGAACTCGAAAGAGCTCACGGGGAGTGAGAGGGAGGGATGGGAAAGGGAGGGAGAGAAGGAAGCGGGAAAAATATTAAAGCCAATAGAATGAAGGCTTTTAGAAATCCAGGCTATTCTTTTTTGTATTTTTATATTTATATAGGCAACTCTGCTAATTCTATTTTATTACACACGTTTTTTATTTCACCCAAATGAAAATATTAGCATTCATTGCCAAATCATACTTCACAACAGTGATCCAAAAGCAGGATGTGTGATTGATGAATTGATGTAATATTAATCATTGGTTAGAAATATATTGCTAATAGGCTAGATCTGTTGAAAGTAACAAGCTTTCACAGTCTCACTGCAGAATTACACGTTCATCCATGTTCTCCAAAGTTAAAATGTGGAAGTTGCTCCCAACTTCAAATTTCAAAGTGTTTTCATTTCTCCTGCTGCTCTGTATCATTCAATTTCTCTAAACCTAAAATGTTTAAGTGTAAAAAAAAAAAACGGTGTCCATATAGGTATTTTTGTTTTGTTTTAACCCAATCCCAAACCTTAACCGTTACCGTAACCATTTGGAATGAGTGCCTAAACTTAACCCTTAACTTCGAAATTTGATTTTTGGAGCAAATTCGAAATGTGATGTTTGGAGAACATGGATGAAGGTCTAGTACTGTGAGATGGTGAAAGCTTGTGGCTTTCAAAACGGCAAGGTGGTGTTTAAGGATTGGGATATGGTTAAAACCCAAATGTAAAAAACAGTGTCCATGGCTGGGATCGATCACGCAACATTCTAAGCCAAAGTTATTGAATTACTGCCCTTCCACCAGCCACGTCCACAATATACCGGCAAACCCCAAGTCTACTTGATGGTAATAGCGCTAACTGTTGCCTCTAGTGGTATGTTTTAAAGGCATTTCCCGACGTCCTCGGGACATGACAGAGGTCCAATTTCGACATCAATTTTGAAAGAGCTGGCTGGTTGAAAGTCTATACAATAGGGTATAGAATTCCCGTCCCTTTATGTTTTTCTCCCCGCCTCCTCTCTCATTCTCTCCCTATACCCCTCTTATTTTTCTCCCTTTCTCTCTCTGTATCGCTGAGCAGCCTTGGCACGGTGCCAGGCTTGCCCAGTCGGGCTGGTCTGTAATTATCCCCAGTGAGGCCGCGCTAACGTAGCGTGGCGCGCCTGTGGGGAACCCGTTAGCCCGGAAAGGCGGAGAGAGGGAAGGGGTGGGCATGCGTGCGCGCATGTGTGGGTGTGTGTGTAGAGTATGATAAGGAATCAATAACGATCTGTAGGCGGATTCCCGCTGATTAGTGAGTGCGCAGTGTGAGTTTGAGAGGTGCCATTGTGTTAGAAAGTGTGTGTGTGGATTGCGGTAAGCGATCCATAACGATCTGCAGGTGGATTGTGCTGATTAGTACCGGCTGCTGCTGGCTGAGCTGCGTGCAAAAAGCTTCCTGCAATCTGAGCCTGCCGTGTGTGTGCGTAAATGAGACACTCTGGATGTGTGAACAGGGATGTGTGTGCGTTAGTGAAACACTGTGGGCCTGTGTGCGTGACACCGTGCTTATTTGCATGTTGGCTGCCCTTACAGAATGTGTTCCAGTGAACGGTATGTGTGTGCCAGCAGCGTGTTTGCACATGTGTGTTTACTGTGTGTGATTGCCAGCAATGTGTGTGTGTGTGGCTCTAACTGTCCACGTGTGGCTCTGGTTGTGTGTGCCAACCTTGCTCCAGTGTTTGATTGCAAGAGCAGATGGCTGGATCACTGTGACCTCCCAGAGTGCTGCTCTTACTCTGGGATGTGTGTGTGTGCACACGCTGTTTTGGTTTACTGACACACACCCCAAACACACACACATACAGTATGCACACACAGACACTCTCACACAGAGCTCTGACTGTGTTTCACATTAAAATGTATAGGGGCAGTCTCCCGAGTGGTGCGGTGGTCTAAGACACTGCATCGCAGTGCTAGCTGTGCCACCCGAGATTCTGGGTTAGAGTCCAGGCTCTGTCGCAGCCGGCTGCGACCGGGAGACACATGGGGCGGTGCACAATTAGCCCAGCGTCGTCCGGGTTACGGGAGGGTTTGGCCAGCAGGGATGGCCTTGTCCCATCCTGCACCAGCGACTCCTGTGGCGGGCGGGGCGCAATGCTTGCTAATACGGTCACCAGTTGTTCGGTGTTTCCTCTGACACATTGGTGTGGCTGGCTTCTGGGTCAAGTTGGGTTGTGTTTCAGGGGACGCTTGACCTTTGCCTCTCCCGAGTCCGTACGGGAGCTGCAGTGATGAGACACGACTGTACCTACCAAATGGATACCACGAAAAAGGGGTAAACCATTTTTTTTTATAAATGTACAGGGGCAACTACACTACCTCCACTTCCCTCAAGACTCACGCACAATCAAACTTACATGACATGAGCACAAATGTTTGCGCTTGCTCAGTCACACGCGCACACACATTCGTAGAGCTCTGACTGTGTTTTAACACACAAGTTAATTCAAAGGCTTTCAGCCTTGAAAGGGTTCCTCGTTCTTCTCAGAGCTCAGTAGAAGTGTTTACATTAGAGAGCGAGAGAGAGGGAGTAGGGGAGAGAGAGAGAGAAAGGGTAGAGAGAGAGGGTGTTAGTGCTTTGAATGGAGCTCTGATGTAGGACTGGCCTGTGTTCTCTGAAATAAATTAGACAACGTACTCTTCAACCTAAATTTAGTATGAACTGTTCCGTGACACATTTAATAGAAACAAAACCTGTTTTTGATCTTTGTGTGTATGTTATCTCAACCAAGTCACTCATAGCGGCGTATGTATACCACATAGAAATACTTTTCAAACCTTGTGGAATACACAAATCACTTTTCGCTAGCCCACAGTGCGCACTTTTACTCCTTATGAGACAACAAAATCATGTCAACTCTACATTGGTGATGTCAGTGCCCGGTTTTCCCCCCGATGAGTTCTGGCGTTTAACAAAGACTAATGAGCTCTGAAATTGAATGGAGACTGGGTTACTATCAAGGTAAGGTTAGCCTAGCACAATGAGCAAATTATTAATTTACCAGCACAACTGAAAATAATGTTGTTTGTACAGTACGTTATTTCTGTTCAACCAAAATGTCATCTGAAAGAAATCAATCCAGTTCCAGGCTTGAGGCTGCACTCCTCCTCAGTTAAATCAAGTCCCATTCATGTTATTTACAGTACATATCCAATAAGTGCATTGTTTGTGGATTGGTTTAATTTGAACTAATTGCCATACTCCTACCCTGTACCTTATGTCACAGGACACTTCAAGGCAGAATGGAAGGGATGAGAGCCAGAGAAGTGCTGCATCCTGGTGCAACAGTGAAGGAAACCGGACACCATGCACCATACAGGGAAGTGGTGTGCTGCTTCACAAGGCCTCAGCATCTGGTTAGTTTTCATATTAATCAGAGAATTCAGATTGATAAGTTATATTAACAAACAGACTCAGTGATGTGACATTGCCATGAGTAGCAAGATAAGTAGAAAGTTGCAGATGAACACGATGCAAGATGATGCACTCAGTTTTTGCACATGTGCACGTGTGTGCTTTACAGTCCTGCAATGTGATAGCTGCAGGACAAAAACAGCACTGCAGTTCACGCTCTTAGTTGTTGAGGAAGTTGGCCCGATATTGCTGTTTACTTCCTTTATCATGGTCTCCATCTTTAAGACCAAGTCTGAAGTTATGTCATGCGTGCTCCCTCTCCGGCCTTTAAGTCACCAGGCTGCTCGATATGGAGCACATCTGTTACCCTTGTTACACACACCTGCACGTCATCACTCACCTGGACTCCATCACTTCCCTGAATACCTTCCCTATACAGTTAAAGTTGGAAGTTTACATACACTTAGGTTGTCATTCAAACTCATTTTTCAACCACTCCACAAATTTCTTGTTAACAAACTATAGTTTTGGCAAGTCGGTTAGGACATGACACAAGTAATTTTTCCAACAACTGTTTACAGACAGATTATTTCACTGTGTCGCAATTGGGTCAGAAGTTTACGTACACTAAGTTGACTGTGCCATTAAAACAGCTTGGAAAATTCCAGAAAATTATGTCATGGCTTTAGAAGCTTCTGGTAGGCTATTTTACATAATTTGAGTCAATTGAAGGTGTACCTGTGGATGTATCTCAAGGCCTACCTTCAAACTCAAACTCCTCTTTCCTTGACATCATGGGGAAACCTAAAGAAATCAGACAAGACCTCAGAAACAAAATTGTAGACCTCCACAAGTCTAGTTCATCCTTGGGAGAACTTTCCAAATGCCTGAAGGTACCACGTTCATCTGTACAAACAATAGTATGCAAGTATAAAAACCATGGGACCATGCAGCCGTTATACCGCTCAGGAAGGAGACACGTTCTGTCTCCTAGAGATGAACGTACTTTGGTGCGAAAAGTGCAAATCAATCCCAGAACAACAGCAAAGGACCTTGTGAAGATGTTGGAGGAAACAGGTACAAAAGTATCTATATCCACAGTAAAACGAGTCCTATATCGACATATATATATATACAGTGCCTTGCGAAAGTATTCGGCCCCCTTGAACTTTGCGACCTTTTGCCACATTTCAGGCTTCAAACATAAAGATCTAAAACTGTATTTTTTTGTGGTCTGATACTCCTTCCATTTCAATATTATCGCTTGCACAGTGCTCCTTGGGATGTTTAAAGCTTGGGAAATCTTTTTGTATCCAAATCCGGCTTTAAACTTCTTCACAACAGTATCTCGGACCTGCCTGGTGTGTTCCTTGTTCTTCATGATGCTCTCTGCGCTTTTAACGGACCTCTGAGACTATCACAGTGCAGGTGCATTTATACGGGGACTTGATTACACACAGGTGGATTGTATTTATCATCATTAGTCATTTAGGTCAACATTGGATCATTCAGAGATCCTCACTGAACTTCTGGAGAGAGTTTGCTGCACTGAAAGTAAAGGGGCTGAATAATTTTGCACGCCCAATTTTTCAGTTTTTGATTTGTTAAAAAAGTTTGAAATATCCAATAAATGTCGTTCCACTTCATGATTGTGTCCCACTTGTTGTTGATTCTTCACAAAAAAATACAGTTTTATATCTTTATGTTTGAAGCCTGAAATGTGGCAAAAGGTCGCAAAGTTCAAGGGGGCCGAATACTTTCGCAAGGCACTGTATATATATACATATACACACACACACATCTTAAAGAACAAATATACACAAATAATACATTATCTGATTCCATTTCTTTAGAAAGGGGCACAAGACAGGGATGGTATCTCTGCCCCCTCCTGTTTGCACTGGCAATTGAACCTCTTGCAGAACGAATTTGACATGACCCAAACATAAGAGGTATCAGTATTGGTAAACATGAATATAAATCAAATGTATTTGCAGATGGACTCCTTATATACCTGACCAAAATTTAAAACTCAATGTCCCCTTGCTAAAAATATTTTCAGAATACTCAAAAAATGCCTGGATATAAAATAAACATTTAAAAACAAAATGATGGAAATAGGAAAATATAATTTAGCCCATTATTTAACAACATGAAAGCAGATCTAATTAAATGGAGAAAAACATCTTCCCATAAACCTTACAGATGGAATAAACATCCTCAGAATGGCATGGCTCCCAAAGTTTTGATATTTATTCTTGGTAATATCAATTACTCCACCAAAAACACTCAGAATAAAAAGGAACGTTCTAGATCTTCCTAAGTTTTAACCTCCCAGACTTGGAGTTGTATCCACTCGCTACCCCAGGCTTTTTCTTGCAACATATAGTTAAATGCACTAAAGAGGAATGATGGGTACATATTGAAGATGCACATGCCAATCCCCAGAATATTTTCACGTGTCTATTTTCAAAGGATAAAGCTAAGAACATTAACAACTTCATAGTTATGAACACTATAACAATATGGAAGAACATTTTTCTTATTCTACAAGAACCAATATCACTCCATAAAACTACAACCCTATATAACAATCCTTGGATAGCTTTTCAGAATTCACTGATAAATTGGTCCACATGGACAACTAAAGGCAGAGACAGTAAATTACTTGGTAACAAAAAAATACATTTATTTCAATGACAGAATTAAAAAGCAATTTTTGGACTGACCAAGGTAGATATTTTCTCACTTAAAAGTTTCATATCTCAATTTGGATTTTAAATCTTTTGGACATCAGAGCAACCTTGACGGAATCCAATTTGAGTCAGGAAAGGACATTCATATGACAGTTAAGATATACAAAACCTTGCAATCTTGCAACCTGCAACCTTGCAATCTCTTAGAAAAAAATATATAAACTATTGGAACCAAGACTTAAAAATAACGGATATTGGCACAAGATGGAGGGACTGTTGGAACATACTGTAATTAACGAAATTAGAGTTAATGAAAATGTACGCTTAATCCAGGATAAACTAATGTAAACTCAGCAACAAAAAGAAAGGTCCCTTTTTCAGGACCCTGTCTTTCAAAGATAATTCATAAAAATCTAAAATAACTTCACAGATCTTCATTGTAAAGGGTTTAAACACTGTTTCCCATGCTTGTTCAATGAACCATAAACAGTGAATGAACATGCACCTGTGGAACGGTCATTAAGACACTAACAGCTTACAGACGGTAGGCAATTAAGGTCACAGTTCTGAAAACTTAAGACACAAAAGAGGCCTTTCTACTGACCCTGAAAAACACCAAAAGAAAGATGCCCAGGGTCCCTGCTCATCTGCGTGAACGTGCCTTAGGCATGCTGCAAGGAGGCATGAGGAGTGCAGATGTGGCCAGAGCAAAAAATGGCAATGTCTGTACTGTGAGATCGCCTAAGACAGCGCTACAGGGAGACAGGATGGACAGCTGATCGTCCTCACAGTGGCAGACCACGTGTAACAACACCTGCACAGGTTCGGTACATCCGAACATCACACCTGCGGGACAGCGGGATGGCAACAACAACTGCCCCGAGTTACACCAGGAACGCACAATCCCTTCATCAGTGCTCAGACTGTCGGCAATAGGCTGAGAGAGGCTGGACTGAGGGCTCGTAGGCACACAACGTCGCCTATGGGTACAAACCCACCGTCGCTTGACCAGACAAGACTGGCAAAAAGTGCTCTTCACTGACGAGTCGCGGTTTTGTCTCACGAGGGGTGATGGTCGGATTTGCGTTTATCGTCAAAGGAATGAGCGTTACACCGAGGCCTGTACTCTGGAGCGGGATCGATTTGGAGATAGAGGGTCCGTCATGGTCTGGGGGGGTGTGTCACAGCATCATCGGACTGAGCTTGTTGTCATTGCAGGCAATCTCAGCGCTGTGCGTTACAGGGAAGACATCCTCCTCCCTTCCTGCAAGCTCATCCTGACATGACCCTCCAGCATGAGAATGCCACGAGCTATACTGCTCGTTCTGTGTGTGATTTCCTACAAGACATGATTGTCAGTGTTCTGCCATGGCCATCGAAGAGCCCAGATCTCAATCCGATTGAGCACGTATGGGACCTGTTTGATTGGAGGGTGAGGGCTCTGACCATTCCCCCAGAAATGTCTGGGAACTTGCAGCTGCCTTGTTGGAAGAGTGGGGTGACATCTCACAGCAACAACAGGCCAATCTGGTGCAGTGCATGATGAGGAGATGCACTGCAGTACTTAATTCAGCTGGTGGCCATACCAGATACTGACTGCTACTTTTAATTTTGAACCCCCCCTTTGTTCAGGGACTGTCACGTCGTTCGTAATAATGATGGTCGGACCAAGGAGCAGTGTACGTAGAGTTCCACATAATTTGTATGAATAAAGTGAAACTTAAGCAAATACAAAACAAATAAATAATAAACTAACCGTGACGACAATGCGAACAGGCAACTAAACATAAACAATATCCCATAACCCACAGGTGGAAAAAATGCTACTTAAGTATGATCCCCAACTAGAGACAACGATAACCAGCGGCCTCTAATTGGGAATCATACAAATCACCAACATTGAAAATCAAACCCAGAACCCCACAAAGAAAATATAAAGTAGAACAAAAAAAAACAAGTCACGCCCTGACCTACTCTACCATAAATACAGGTTTTCTATAGGACGTGACAGGGACACATTATTCCATGTCTGTTTTCACATGTCTGTGGAACTTGTTCAGTTTATTTCTCATTTGTTTCTCACTTATTTTCATACAAATATTTACACATGTTAAGTTTGCTGAAAATAAACGCAGTTGACAGTGAGAGGATTTTTTTTGCTGAGTTTATATAGTTTATTACACAAAAAAACTAAATGAACTAATTCTACAGCACAATGGCAGAGTCTTGTCTTAAGAGTAAAACTAACAATGACTCAATAATCCATGCCTTTTAAGAATGCTATAATGTCCAACAGATATGAGATGAGTTAGAAAGTTGGTTGTCAGAAATATTACAATGTAAATGTATTGTACATTTAATCCATCTGTCTGCATATTCCCAGACATGGCATATAAGAGTACAGTGAGTTACTTTTCTTGTCAATCATCTTGAAAAAACATATACATAACTGGAAATCAACCAATCCTCCATTAACACAATGGAAAGGTCAAATGCTTTATTATCTAAATGTTCAAAATGCGTGGGCAACGGAGAGAAACAACAAGGTGCAGTTTGAGGCCATGTGGTGGAGAGTGATGCAGGCGCTGGAGATGGAGGTGTGAGCAGGTGGGTCTGGGCAGGGTGATGTCATTGATGTTTTTATGCTGTCATTTGTATGTTTATATTTTGTATTGTTAAAACAATATATATGTATACTGTATCTTACCCCCCAAAAAGGAGGAGGAGTCATGGTCAGATTTGCCAAAGGGAGGGTGTGGGTGAGCCTTTCATGCGTTTCTCTGTGTAGAGTAAAGGTGATCTCGAGTTTGTTGCCTCTAGTTGCATAGGTGAAGTGCTGGTAAAAAATTAGGTAAATGGATTTCAGTTTCCCTGCATTAAAATCACTGGCCACAAGAAGTGCCGCCTCTGGATGTGCATTTTCTTATTTGCTTTTGTCCTATACAGCTCGTTGAGTGTGGCCTAAGTGCATCGGTTTGTGGTGGTAAATACACAGCTACAAAAAAATATAGATGGGAACTCTCTTGGTAAATAGTGTGGTTCGTTGGGTTGGCGACCAATAATTTCCACCCGGCACAGCCAGAAGAGGACTGGCCACCCCTCATAGCCTGGTTCCTGTCTAGGTTTCTTCCTAGGTTTTGGCCTTTCTAGGGAGTTTTTCCTAGCCACCGTGCTTCTACACCTGCATTGCTTGCTGTTTGTGGTTTTAGGCTGGGTTTCTGTACAGCACTTTGAGATATCAGCTGATGTAAGAAGGGCTATGTGAATACATTTGATTTTGATTTGGTCTAAAGCTTATCATGATGTATTCCAACTCATGCGAGCAAAAACTTTAGACTTTCTTAACATTAGAGATCGCGCACCAGCTGTTGTTAACAAAGAGACACACCCTTTCCCCTCTCATCTTAACCGAGGCTGCCGTCCGATTTGGACCATGCATGGTAAAGCCAGCAAGGTATATACACTGCTCAAAAAAATAAAGGGAACACTTAAACAACACAATGTAACTCCAAGTCAATCACACTTCTGTGAAATAAAACTGTCCACTTAGGAATCAACACTGATTGACAAATTTCACATGCTGTTGTGCAAATGGAATAGACAACAGGTGGAAATTATAGGCATTTAGCAAGACACCCCCAATAAAGGGGTCTGCAGGTGGTGACCAGGCCACTTCTCAGTTCCTATGCTTCCTGGCTGATGTTTTGGTCACTTTTGAATGCTGGCGGTGCTTTCACTCTAGTGGTAGCATGAGACGGAGTCTACAACCCACACAAGTGGCTCAGGTAGTGCAGCATATCCAGGATGGGACATCAATGCGAGCTGTGGCAAGAAGGTTTGCTGTGTCTGTCAGCGTAGTGTCCATAGCATGGAGGCATTACCAGGAGACAGGCCAGTACATCAGGAGACGTGGAGGAGGCCGTAGGAGGGCAACAACCCAGCAGCAGGACCGCTACCTCCGCCTTTGTGCTAGGAGGAGCTGGAGGAGCACTGCCAGAGCCCTGCAAAAGGACCTCCAGCAGGCCACAAATGTGCATGTGTCTGCTCAAACGGTCAGAAACAGACTCCATGAGGGTGGTATGAGGGCCCGACGTCCACAGGTGGGGGTTGTGCTTACAGCCCAACACCGTGCAGGACGTTTGGCATTTGCCAGAGAACACCGAGATTGGCAAATTCGCCACTGGCGCCCTGTGCTCTTCACAGATGAAAGCAGGTTCACACTGAGCACGTGACAGAGTCTGGAGACGCCGTGGAGAACGTTCTGCTGACGGCAACATCATCCAGCATGACCGGTTTGGCGGTGGGTCAGTTATGGTGTGGGGTGGCATTTCTTTGGTGGACCGCACAGCCCTCCATGTGCTCGCCAGAGGTAGCCTGACTGCCATTAGGTACCGAGATGAGCTCCTCAGACCCCTTGTGAGACCATATGCTGGTGCGGTTGGCCCTGGGTTCCTCCTAATGCAAGACAATGCTAGACCTCATGCGGCTGAAGTGTGTCAGCAGTTCCTGCAAGAGGAAGGCATTGATGCTATGCACCGGCCCGCCCGTTCCCCAGACCTGAATCCAATTGAGCACATCTGGGACATCACGTCTCGCTCCATCCACCATGCACCACAGACTGTCCAGGAGTTGGCGGATGCTTTAGTCCAGGTCTGGGAGGAGATCCCTCAGGAGACCATCCGCCACCTCATCAGGAGCATGCCCAGGCGTTGTAGGGAGGTCATACAGGCACGTGGAGGCCACACACACTACTGAGCCTCATTTTGACTTGTTTTAAGGACATTACATCTAAGTTGGATCAGTCTGTAGTGTGGTTTTCCACTTTAATTTTGAGTGTGACTCCAAATCCAGACCTCCATGGGTTGATAAATTTGATTTCCATTGATAATTTGTGTGATTTTGTTGTCAGCACATTCAACTATGTAAAGAAAAAAGTATTTAATAAGAATATTTCATTCATTCAGATCTAGGATGTGTTATTTTAGTGTTCCCTTTTATTTTTTTGAGCAGTGTATTATCCATGTCCTTGTTCAGCCATATTACAGTTCTTCAGGTCCCGTTGATAGTCTTGAACAAAGCTCGTCCAGGTTGTCATTTAGTGATTGTACGTTTGGCAACGGCGGCCTAGATGCTCGTCAACGTAGTCTAATCATGACGCCGCCTAACTTGCTTCTCTTTAGCCGCAGCTTATTCATTCGAGTCCTGGGATCAGGGCCTGGTCTGGGGTAAGCATAACGTCCAGAGCTGCCGACTCATTGAAGTAGAACTCTTCATCCAAATCGAGGTTAGTGAAGCTGGTGCCCAGAAGTTGTTTCAGTGATAGGAAATGATGGCGGAAACAGTTAATAAGATCAGCATAATAAAACACACTAAACAGCAGGATTGGCCTGGAACCTGTAAGACCGCAGCTATCCACTGCAGTGCCCAGCCTGTTCAGGATTCCCCACTAACTCTCAGAGTAATTAGTAATAGTGTGTGTGTGTGTGTCTACCTTTGTGTGTTATAAAAACAAATCAGGGCCGAGGGCTCTGATTACAGAGCAGAGGAATGCAGCACTATCAGCCCCTCATCTCATTCTCTTTTTCTATTTCTCTCAATGTCTTATCTGATTCCTTCTCTCCTGCCCCAGCCTCTGCCTCTCTCTCTGACTTCAGTCAGCTAGTTTAAAGAACATTCATGGACTCACCTGACAGTTACTTGACAGTTTGCCTTCAAGGACTAATTTGTATGGTTTTTCAATGTGTGGGTGGTGTGTTTGAGAGAGAGAGAGAGTGTCTGGCGCTGCTTTTTCAACTCCTACTCTCAACAGCTGCATAAAATACACCCAGACTTTCCCCTGCCAACTCCCCTCCCCTCCCCTCCTTCTCCCCCCACCCCTCTCTCGCTCTCTCTCACACATACACAGACCACACCAGACCTCCGGCTAGGCTGGATATCCCAGCTTCCTCTCCTATATTTGCCACTGAGACCTAACAGATGAGTCTCAACCAACACAATGTCTCCCTCCCTCCCTTCCTCTTTCTGGGTTTGTCTCTCTTCCTCTCCTCCTTTTCCTCTTTCTGGGTCACTCTCTCTTCCATCACATTTCTCCAACTCACTGCATGGCATGACTTTGCAAAATGCAATATTGAACCCAAACATGTACAGTCCATTGTCCATGGCTATCCCCTTTCAATATATTTGTGTGGGGTTGCATATTTGAGGGTGAATTGTAAGATAATGTTTTAATATTGTAGGTAGTAAAGGCCAATCTTCCTTACATTGGTCTTGAACTCAAAGTACATATCTTCTACCCATCTAGTTCACTGTGTATGACTCAGTTATTTTATACACACACACACACACACACACACACACACACACACACACACACACACACACACACACACACACACACACACACACACACACACACACACACCTGCTTAAGAGGGCCAGTAATCAAAAGGTTGCTGGTTCGAATCTCTGAGCAGACTAGGTTGCAAATCTATGTGCCCTTGACTAAGGTACTTAACCCTAATTGCTCCTGTATGATGTCAAATTACTCAAACGTAAACGTAAAAATGACTCACTGGGTTTTCAAGTGCCAGAATTTGACAGCTCATTATTGAACTTGGAAGATCTGGTTCTCTCTCTTCTTGCGTTTTTTTCCACTTTCCTCTCTCTTACTCATAATCCTATATTTTACCTATTCACTTTCCTTATCCCACTCTCTTTCTCTGCCTGAGCGTTCCATTACGCTATGCTGTCATCCCTCAGTAAATTTCTACCTTTCACTTAATTTTTCTCTTTTACCGTCACCCTGTCACCCTCCCCCTTGTCTCTCGCTCATATTTTGTTTTACACGCCCGCCCCAACGCGCTGTGTGTGTGTGTGCGCTGGAGGTTTATGGTAATTGCGGTCTCCCGACAGGCCTTCTGGGTAGAGTCTGAGATTGGGAGAGTCTCTCGCAGTACAACACTCCACTCATTCCGCTCCGCGCTCCCGCGGGTCCGTTCGGCGTCCTCAGCAACTCCGCAAACGAAGCTACCAAGGGCTTTAAGATGAAAAACGACGGAAAGTTAAACAATTCCGATTTTTCTCACAATATCGCTGGATATAAATAGTATTTTTGGAATAGATCGGGAATGACGAGAGTGGAAGTAAGAGCGTTGAAACGGCGTGCTCAAATAAAACCCAACATGGCGCTGTCTACGACCGAGTTGAATTAATTTCTGGAGTCCGCGGACATCGCCACCTGTATGCTTGCGCTCTGGTACACGGTACGTTACCACGCCTCTGGGTCGTTCTGTAAAGAATGATTGAAAATCTTTCTAGGGATTTGTCACACGAAGTCGATTTTTGGCGACGTTTTCTCTCTTTAAAAAAGTATTTTGAAAATAACACACCGAGTGTAACATTTGGTATAATTGACTGACAAGTAAATACACAGTAAGAAACACTTCTGAATGTTTATATCCAACGATTTGAATATTCACTGGCCCGGGAAGGGATGGATGTCTATGCGTTTATAAAAGAATCCTAACCTAAACGCACGGATCTTTGCTCAGAACTGTGAACAAAAACTGTAAAAAGGCGTCAAATTGAAGCAGACGATTGGAATTAGCGGCTAACTGCCAGGTAAGACAATTATGTGGGCAATAAAGACGTTTGGTGTTTTATTCTGTCTGCCACTGTTGAATTGTAAACAATGGTCTCCCCGTTTGAGAGGATAGACTATTCACAATATAGGCTATCACCACAACGACTGCGACATAGATGGATTTTTCCAAATTGACTGTCAATCTCAGAAGTGTAAACATTAAAATACGAAGAAAATTGTCTACAGCTCTTGTACAGGTTCGGAGTGATTTGATCTCCGTGTGTGAGAGAAGGGGGAGAGAGTGGAATGGCAACTTCTAAGAATAGCGCATAGGGTGGTCTTTGTGTGTTTCGGCGGGGCAGTGGCATGTGGTTGATAAATAACATTGGTTGTTTAGTCATTCGGCCCTGGGCTAGGCGACAGGGGCAGTCCTGTCAACCAGGAGAGACTGAGTCGGAAGGTCAGGACGAGGCTTCGCTGTCAGCAGTCTGGTCAGCGAACGATTCCAATAATGTTTGGATTGAAATTGACTGATAATACTTGTTCTTTGTTAATTAGGCTAGGCTACTAAATTAACCTTATTTTCTTCAAAAGAGCGAAGAGTGTTTTGAATCGAGTGTTCTTAATCTCTGTGTGTGTGTGTGTGTGTGCGCGCGCGCGCGCTAAACAAGGTTACGGAATACAGCCTCGCCCTGACAAGAGGAGCGATTTGTTCCGTTTCAATACGGGTCAACACTGTGTTTTTGAGTGCTTGTAGTGGGAGTGTGAGGTACAGAGGAGAGCTAGTTGACCCGGAGGGGTAGAGTGCGAAATGTGCGGAGCAGATAGAAACTGTATCGAATGCTGCATATAGACCGACGTACCACACACGGGATCTGTCAGTGGAGAAAAGCACCGAAAACACTTCAGCTTTTTGCCTCCCTGCCCGTTTAGGGCCTAAATCACCACCTTGCACCAGCAAATTCCTTTAACCTACTTTTTTGGTAGATATTTGTATTGGCTATTGTTACTCCTGTTGTCCATGTCCTTACTGCACACGCAGCTAAAGCCCCGTGCCAGGTTTTCTCAGCGCATGCAGCGTGTCTCTTCTGGCCAGTGATAGAACACTAATTGGGGATCGCTCACGCGATCGATGTTCCCTAGCTCATTGGCGAGGTTAGTTACGGATCTAGAATGTTAGTTGACCAAATCTTCTCTGGTAAAACAAAAAAATATACCAGTATAGTACACCAACACCCACATCCTGTTTAGCATATAATTAGGCTATACCTCGCTTGCCTGCGCATATAGCCTAGGGCCCCAAGCCTATCGCTACTATGCAAGGAGGAACGGGCCATGGGGAGAATCTCAATTGCACACTCCTGGCGTCCTCTCACTTTCTTCACAAAACCCATTGCAGGAGAAGGTCAGAGGGGGACCTTCTAAAATCGGTTTTGAGAAGGAGGCGAGGAGAGATGACGCAAGGAGTGTGCAATTGAGATTCTCCCCATGACCGACTCTTTCCCCAACTACCTTGAGCTGGGTAAGGAAACTGAGATATCTGACAGTGTTTCCCCCTCACTGTAGCAGATAAGTGATCACTTCATATAGACCAATAGGCAGTGGGCCAACGTCAGTGAGAGTTTGCATTGCTATTGTCCCATGACATGACTCAGCAATGATCATAAGTAGGCCTACCCCGAAAGGGGGAAATTAAGAGCTGGTTGTGGTCTGTGCGAACTGAATCATAGTAGAAGCAAGTGGGAACGTTACATTTGAGACAGTTAAAGAAATGGAAAGTCTTGTGTGTCTTGAAGAGTGAAAACAGTAGTTTGGTTTCCATGTTAGTTGACGTTTGAGACTCCCCTGTTAGTGCTGAATATAGTACAGTATTGGGAAGGAAGCATTAAGAGGGTTGTTGTTTATTTGTTGTACCCCTACAATATAAATTATATGAACCAGGTATTCGATTCCAAAAGCCTTACCACGTGATGTTCCTTCAATCGCGAGTGACAAGCGGTGTGCTTACCTTCCTCCAAACCTTGAGTGGCCTTGCTCACAGCACAGAGCGCGCACACACACAGCATGTGGGGGAGGTTTTCTATTTAGCCAAATCTTATCGATTTGTTGGATAATGCCACCGTATGGGATTCCAGACGGATCTTTGCGTAATGAGGCGCACTTAGCATCTTTCTAACTATTGTGATTGCTTGTGAGTGACCCTTATTTTTAAAACGTGTTTTATTTACAAAATATGGTCACATGAAGTGGTTGTTGTATTCTCCTTTGTGGGATTATTGAAAGACAGTCTGGATAAGAGTCTCTGGATGCCCCATAGAAAACGACCCGTTCTTCACCAAACTGTGTTAGTGAATAACAATATCGTTTAATCAGCAGCAGACCTACGGTTCCTTTCGATTACTGAGTTGATTCCACCCCAGGCTACTAAACTTCATAAAGCCTAAAACCGCTATTTTACATTTTGATCTGGCTGCAGGTCATTTTTTAGAGCATCCCATTGGACTGTTTTGTGCATCATTTCCCACTGTGCTCGAGCGAAGAGATCACCCGCGCTGGGCCATTCCCCAGGTGTCCGTTCGCGCGCAGAGAGAGAGAGAGAGAGAGAGACTGTCTGTTTAGGGCATTAGAAGTTATTTTGTGTGAATGCTATTTTGTAGCCGCCACAAGTTCATGAATAACTTCAACAGACATGGGAGAATCCCCCAGGTTTATAGCGCTTGCATTCTTGGCAAACCTTTTAAACATCACGGGTTGCGAGCCTGGTTGAATTGCTCGCCGTCACGCCTAACAAAAGGTCGAAGGGCTGATCTCCGCTCCACACATCATACCAGGGATTCCTAAACTCGGTCCTGGGCCCCCCCTTGGTACACCATTTGGTTTTTGCCCTAGCACTACACAGCTGATTTCAAATACTCAAAGCATGATGATGAGTGGGATATTTGACTGGGGGGCAGCAGAGTTAGACCCTGCACTATACAATTACCATCATGTCCATATGGGCAGGTTGTCTGAGGGTCTTCATAACCCTATGTACTAGAATGAAGTTTGCCTAGACATTGATCTTAGGCCAGTTTTGCGTTTCTCACCCTTAAATGATTGGATATGGGAGGGTATAACCTACTACCCCGATCTGTACCTGTTGCTGACATGCTTTGTTGTTTTAGGTCACTCTTTATGTAGTGTTCTCTCTCGTCTCTTTTCGTGATGTGTGTGTTGTCCCCGCAGGAGGCCTTTTGGTAGGCCGTCATTGTAAATAAGAGTTTGTTCTTAACTGACTTGCTGAAATAAATAAAACATAAAGTACCTGAGGGCACCTTCTATACTCGGAGCTGGTAGGCTACTGGCCAGCCGTTTGATGGATCTCGCATTTGTAACGGTGTCTCAAAGGCTCCGCGCAGGGAGGCGTGGAGATGATAACCGGCGGTGTACAGGGACAACCTCATCGCTTTTCCAAACCCATGTTGGGTCGTTTTGTAATCGTCTGAAATCAATGGATCTGCGAGGAGGAATCCATGCGCTGATATGTCAATATAATCCTATATGACCATGCAGTTAACCACGTCTGTCACCTGACTTTGGTTCGATATGGTACTTTGATGAAATGGACAGTCAACCTTCTGTATTTTAAATGAGGATGTGAGAAATCATGTCTGTAGGCATATGACCTAGATATTAAAAATAACCGTCATGTCTTTTATTTCATGGTATATCGTGCTGCAGATATAAAAAACAATATAGAGATGTATATTAACATGCTGCAGTTATGGCGAAGTGTGACGTTTTATTTTGAGCTTGTGTTGGTACATCCACTGTCATTATGTTGTCCTGCGGTTGATTGTAACCCAGAGTATATTAGGCAAATGCTTTCTGGTTACAGCGTTGCTGAGACTAATCTTCAGTCCGCCCGTTTTAGGCTGTCACACTTGTTGTTTGTGGTGTCGATTTACTGAATAAAACAACAATCACAAATCCACCGCTGCGCTCTTGGCTGTTCATGCGATGTGTGAGAACAGAAGTGAACGCACAGCGGAGAGGCGGGGGGGGATCGTGTTTCTGCGCGCTGCACGGCTCCCGGAGGAGACGTCATGGTTTGATTGAAGCTGTGCCTCCGCATAGGCCTCCCGGGACCTTGCTCTGAAACGGGAGATACCTTTTTTCCTCTCTGATTCACAGAGCTTTTAGTTCCGCGGAGGCAACAAGCGCACGGATCACTTCCCTACAGAAAGACTTGCCACTGTATAGCACCCACAGCGCCGGGGAGAGCGACTTGGAAAAACTCATACTGGAATGAGAGACCGACTGTTTGGCACAAGGCCTACATTTTATTTTTAAATGTGACATTATTTTGTTCTTATTTCAATTAATGGGGAATACAGGTCAGAATTAAGTGTGTCAACCATCCCTGGTCTGTCCTTGGTCCGTTATTGAGTGTGTTTATATTTTCGTTCTAATGTTGCTTTTGTGCAAGGTGGATTATTTATTTGGCCTATATTTTCATGATCTCACCGAAATAGAATATTGGGAGAGGATGTTGTTTGACACCTTGTCACCACCTCAGCAGGCCCGTTTTGATGCAAGGCAGTTCCATCACATTTGCAGCCAATAATTTAAAGCCAAAGAAGATTCGATTCAGATATTATATTCCCAAATAAAATCTATATTAAAATCGAGGCATGCCTTTCTCAAACCTCACATGTATACTAGGATGTAAGTAAGCATTTCACTGTTGGTCTACACTTGTTCTTTACGAAGCATGTGACGAATACAATTTATATTTTGATTTGATTCAAAGAAAGGATTTGAGATAAGGTGGGAGGTGACAAATATGCTCATCCTTGTTACTACAATCCTGCCTCTCTGGGGACATAAAAGGCCTATTTAGTCCTAATTTGGACAGGGATGAATGGTCTGGTTCAGCGGCCGTCGCCTGTTCTCCAGTGACAGCACGGACCACACAATGTCGCGGTTGTTGGCGGTCATGCTGACTGTCCTGCACCGACTTGCATGCGCCTGTGTGGAGGGAGGGCGCGAGGCCCTGTGATGGTGTATATCAAGTGTTAAGCTAATTTTATGTTGCTGTGGCAGTACTGTTGATATTTAAACTAGGTAACTTGCTACACGTGCACGCAATCGCTGTGCAGACTAGGTAAAAAGCACAACCTGGCTCACGTGATCTCCTTACCGGGCAGACCAAAGGGCGCGATAGGGGGTGGCGAACTTGATGACGTAGGAATGATTTAAGGGGTGTTCAAACCAAAGACAAAAACTCTATACAGAAACAAATGCAGTGCCTTCAGAAACTATTCGCATCCTTTGACTTTTCCACATTTTGTTGCAGCCTGAATTTAAAATGGATTAAATTAAGATTCGTTGTCACTGGCCTACACACAATACCCCATAATGTAAAACTGGGATTATGTTTTTTTTATTTTTTTTTTACAAAAATTAAAAATGAAAAGCTGACAAGTCTTGAGTCCAAGTCTTCAACCCTAATCAACTTTGTTATGGTGAGCCTAAATACATTTAGGAGTAAAACTGTGCTTATTAAGTTGCATGGACTCACTCTGTGTGCAATAATAGTGTTTAACATGAGTTTTGAATGACAACCTCATCTCTGTACCCCACACATACAATAATCTATAAGGTCCCTCAGTCGAGCAGTGAATTTCTCACACATATTTGACCACAAAGACCAGCGAGGTTTCCCATTGCCTCACAAAGAAGGGCACCTATTGGTAGATGGGTAATATATATATATATATATATATTTCTTTATAGATCTGACATTGAATATTACTTTGAGAATGGTGAAGTTATTAATTTAAAAGGAAAACTCTGCACACTGCTGCTCACACTCCCAGGTGATTTTATGCATTACGTTTTGGATGGTTTATCAATACACCCTCACTAAAAATATACTGGCGTCCTTCCTAACTCGGTTGCCAGAGAGGAAGAAAACTGCTCAGGGATTTCACCATGAGGCTAATGTTGACTTTATTAATGACTGTGATGGGAGAACTGAAGATGGATCAACAACATTGTAGTTACTCTACAATAATAGCCTAATTGACAGTGAAAAGGAAACCTGAACAGAGTAAAAAACATTGGCAAAGAAATTAACTTAATGTCCTGAATACATGAGACAAATCAAACACAACACATCATTGAGTCCCACTCTTCATATTTTCTAGCATGGTGGTGGCTGCATCATGTTATGGGTATGCTTGTCATCGGTTGTGTTTCAGATATTTTTGGGCCCAATAGAAATTAATGATAAATAATATTTAGTCACTTATTGTAATTAATATAATATATGTCTAAACACTTATACGTGAATGTGGATGCTACCATGATTACGGATCATCCTGAATGAATCGTGAATAATGATGAGTGACAGTAAGACGCACAAATATCATACTCCCCTAAAAATGCTAACCTCACACTATTACATTAACAGGGGAGGTTAGCATTTTTTTGGGGGGGGGCAGGGGTTATGCTATTTGTGCATCTGTAACTTTGTCACTCATTATTATTCACTCTTCATTCAGGGCTATCCATAATCATGGTAGCATCCACATGAATGTAGAAGTGTTTAGAAACATTATATTCTTATTTACAATAAGTGACTCCAAAATAAGACAATACATTGTTTACTATTCATTTCAATTGGGCACAAAATAATCTAAAACACACCCAAAACAGAGCAAATGTATTCAACAAATGTGCAGAGGCACAAGCTTGATGTAGTATGAATATGGGACCAAATACTTAACTTTTTACTACTTTAATACAAATGTCACATTTTAAGTTCAGTGTATAAAGTTAAGTTTAGGCATTAACTCCGAATGGTTAAGGTAAGGGTTAATATTTGGGATAGGCTTACTTTTTAACACTTTACTTTACTTTTTAACACTTTACTTTACTAACTACTTTCTATCGCTAGAGTCGAATATGCAACCTGTTGAACCAGAGGCAGATGCCGGCTTCCACCTCCTCTCCCCACGTCCTCAGAAGTCGAATACTGACTTGTCACGGGTGACCTTGCTAAACATTGATGTTATGTAGATTGAACCAGTAGCGCGTTCCACCTAGCTACCTTGCCACCACATTCAGCAGCGTATTTTGCGCATCACATAACGTGCACATTATTAAGTGTAAAAGCCTATTCTGTTCACATCGTTTAACTCGTTTTGGTATGCTGCTTTTATGGCTATGTGGGTGCCATCTATTCTGTTAATATTTGGGAACCCGTGGATGGCATCATGGCAAAGAAACCCCTCTTTAATAAAAAACTTTGAGCGATGGTGTATGGAAATTGCATGTGTTACTACTGTTCGTTTTGCCGACCATTGCACCCAAAAAATTGGCTAATTGAGGGCTATGAGACGCGAATCTGCAAACTCCCGGTGAAAAGTGCCCGTTGCCAAAAACCCTAGGGTGGAAAGCACTTAGATGTGGACCGGAATGGCATGTTTGCCTTTTTAAAGTAGGTCTTAAATCATTGTAAAGATCCTATAAGATTGGTTTTGGTAAACGATATCTGATGAGCAAATCTGTACTTACTGTAAAAAAAAAAAGGTCAGAGCAATATTTCCCATTATTGCAGTATTTTAACAACGGCTTCACTTTCACACTTGCCTCTAATTTGACAAGTTACTGTACTTTTATAAGGATTATCTAACACATGAACTGATGTGTTTATCATTTGATCTACCGTCAAGATAAGTTTCATGAATTTACAATGAAATAGAATATTTTATTAGGCAACTCTTAACAATTCCACAAATGTTAAACATATTTTCCTTTTTATGCTTGAAAGCAGTTCCCTTATTCCACCACTGGTAATGTGTGTACCACTGGTAATGTGTGTACCACTGGTAATGTGTGTACGCTTGGTCGTTGAATGTACGCACACTCTCATGCAAACATTAATATGGTTAAAACTCACATAAATATATATATATATATATATATTTTTTTTTTAACATTTTTTTATTCACTAATAATTCCACTTTGACATTAGTATTTTGTGTAGATATTTTGAATTCAGGCTGTAACATAACACCATGTGGACTAAATCAAGGGGTGTGAATACTTACTGAAGGCACTGTAATTATACCACCACCCGAAAGGTAACTTGGCGACTGGGAGGGTAAAGGGGCAGGTGCTCGGGCACAGGTACACTCATATATGTGCACCTGCCTTAGTGTGTGTATGTGTGCACTATAGCCGAGCTCTCTCTCTCGTCCCTTCCCTCATCAGCTTTCGCTCTGTGACCTTGTGTTTTCTTGGTGACTATGGTTCCAGATGCCTTGAGATCATTGACAAGATCCTCCCGTGTAGTTCTGGGCTGATTCCTCACCGTTCTCATGATCATTGCAACTCCACGAGGTGAGATCTTGCATGGAGCCCCAGGCCGAGGGAGATTGACAGTTCTTTTGTGACCTTGTGGACACAATATTCCAATTGTAGGATTATGTATTTAATTGGTCATAGCGTGCGTTCGCTATATGGAAATCATAGATTGATATGTAGCGGACCCCTGCTGATAATTTGTTGACAACTGATATATTGTGCTAAATTGTTGGGATGTTGAGATTAGCCAGTAAATCATTTGGGACTTGGTGTTAAATTTTCTCCGATGAGTTTTACTTTCCATGGTCACATTGTGTGTTACGGAATAAGATGCTGTGTATCGACTACGGGATCGCTGAAATCGTGTGGGGTGGGAAGCGAAAACCCTCTGCGCGGTTATTTAGCCCCCCTAGCCGCCCTGGGGGCTCTGCCGCCTGTCTGTCGTGCAGCGCTGGTATTCCGTGCGGAGAAGTGTTGGAGGCCTGCCCACTTCTCTCTCCGTGTGTATGAGGAGCTGTCTTGGAGTTTCCCTGCTCCCGTCTCTTTGACCAGCCCAGCCTCACATCAAATTCGCGCATCAGCGACACACACACGCTGCAAGGCAAACACACTATCTTTCGGCAGCTGCGTGTGTGCTGTTACGCATGATAAGGAGTGAAGGGTTGTCTGTTACATTTAGGTTACTCTCGTAATGAATGTTAATGAATGCCAAATAAATAAAATAAATCTGATGTATCAAAAGACATAACTACTATTTTATTTACAATGATTACAGGTGTCTCAATAGTTGTATTACCTCAAACAAGACACATTATGGACCCCCCTGGTAATTATGGGCAGACATCATTTTAAAGTGGTGAATAGATTGTATTTAGCCTAATCCAGACGCGATTTTAAAACCCCTTCTAATATTTGTTTTCGAGTATTCTTTTCGTTTTGGTAACACACAGCGGGCCCTGCGTAGTGGTGTGTGCATAATAAGCCGTGTTTTCCCCCGCCCTCGTCGCTGCGGAGAGAATCCTGCGTCACACTATTTTTTTTTTAGAGCAGGAGCTCGAGCCTCGGCGCTCCAGGGAGAGCTGGCCGAGCGCCAGGGACAAAGAGCGCGAGGGCGCCAACACTCCGCTCTGCACCCCTCCCTCCCCTTCCTCGTCCCTGTTCGCTCGAGCCTGCAGGTCGATATAGAGATAAGGGCTTGCACAGCAGCAGGCCAGGCACGGGAAAATGTAGCCCATATCACTTCTCTGTAACACACACCTACATTCTTCTCTCCCAAGGGATAACAAATTAAAGGAGGGCAACCTGGGAAGTCGGTTGAGCGTTGCCTATGAGGAAATTATCAGTGGCGCTGGTGTTTGTTCCTCCCCACATGGCATGTCAGATGGAGGTCAAGTCTCGATAGTAACAGGAAACGAGATCGACTGGAACTGAGGTCTCTCTTAATCTCTCTCCGACTCACTCGCTCTCTTTCTCTACGCAGCTCCCTCCCCTACAACACAATAATGACTGGACTACAGGTTACTAGGCTTGCTAAAAACACCCGGTGGTTTTCGGTTTAATGGTGCGAATCGGGCTCCAGCCCGGCCGCTCCCTCGCTCTCCCCGCCCGCCTACCCCCTGACCACGGTTTGTGATGAATGGCTGTCGGGAGTTGTTTGTTGCGCAAACTATTCTTAGCACCAGGGATGGGCATCGACATGCTCTGGCTTTTCCTTCCGTTACGCGCGCGCGCGCACACACACACACACACACACACAGTCTCGTATGAAGGCGCTCAGCGTGTTGGTTTTGCTATACACTTGTGTTTTGTAAAGAGGCGTTGATGTCAAACATTCCGGCTTCGGACATATGCATATATGCACTAGCATATACATTAAAAGTGCCAATTCAAAGTACATTCCAACTTTTCAATTTTTCGAGTTATTACATAAAACCAATCAGAGACCGTTATATGGAGGACCCTGCGAGTCGGCCTGTTCCCTATAATGTACACTCAAACAGAAATAAGTTGAAATGTATACTGAACAAAAATATATAAATGCAACATGTAAAGTGTTGGTCTCATGTTTCATGAGCTGAAATAAAAGATCCCAGAAAAATGCACAAAGCTTATTTCTCTCATTTTGTGCACAATTTTTTTTAAATATCCCTGTTAGTGAGCATTTCTCCTTTGCCAAGATAATCCATCCACCTGACAGGTGTGGCATATCAAGAAGCCAATTAAACAGTGTGATCATTACACAGGTGCACTTTGTGCTGGGGACAATAAAAGGTCACTCTAAAATGTGCCGTTTTGTCACACAACACAATGCCAGAGATTTTGAGGGAGCGTGTAATTGGCATGCTGACTGCAGGCATGTCCACCAGAGCTATTGGCTCTGCCATAAGCTACATCCAATGTTGTTTTAGAGAATTTAGCCGTACATCCTGCTGGCCTCACAACCGCAAACCACGTTTAACCATGACCAACCCAAGACTTCCACATCCAGCTTCTTCACCTGCGGAATTGTTTGAGACCAGCCACCCGGACAGCTAAGGAAACTGAAACTGAGTATTTCTGTCTGTAATAAAACCCTTTTGTAGGTGAAAACTAATTCTGATGGGCTGGGCTTGGCGCCCAAGTGGGTGGGCCTATGCTCTCCCAGACCCACCCATGGTTACGGCCCTGCCCAGTCATGTGAAATCGATAGATTACGGCCTAATTCATTTATTTAATTTGACTGATTTCCTTATATGAACTGTAACTCAGTAAAATCGTTGAAATTGTTGCACGTTGCGTTTGTTTTTCTCAGTGTATGTAACTTCAAATGAAACAATCATTTGCGCTCATGACTACTGGTTTCAATTAAAATTTCAGCCAATGTATAAGCAAACACTTTATGAATTTGTTGCAAATCAGCTTGCAATGTTGCTAGCCAACTAGCCTGTTAATGTTAGCCCTACCAGCCTGCTAACATTATGTTAGTGCTGCATGAGTCAACCAGTTGCTATCAACACCTAGTAAACCAACGTTTTGGAAATGCATAACACCATCGAACTAGCTATCAAATAACTGCATATACCGGTAACATTAGCATAGCTAGCTATCCACCACGGTTGACATATCTAAGTAGTAAGCCAGAGAACAATATTAACTAGTCGAACATGGGCAGGAACCCACAGAACACAATACAGAAAGCCAGCAGATATAAAGTAGAGGGAGCGAAGACTTACGGATTGATGGCTGTGTTAGCTACCAAGGAAGAGCCAAGGAGCTAGGCGCTTCAGAGGGAGAGGCAGTTTCAACGGCCAAGGGAGAGTCAGCTATTCCAATAGCAATAAAGTGCGGTAAATCCAAAGTAGATAGAGTCCAGAGGCAATAATCCAGAGGCAGCATTGGGCACAGGAGACGAGGGTAACAGCCAACAAGATGGCGATCGGAGGAAGACTCCAGGTAGATGGAAATTATCACAAAATCGCAGTCAGTCAGCTACTGTAGTGTGCTAGTAGGTTGAAAAACTCTAGTAGCCTACTTCACAGAGATTATGCTCCCCCCACGTGTGGGGAATCTGATTGGTTGTTTACATCACACCACCTCATGATTGGTGGATTGTAGCTCACCACTGCCAACACTCGGTCTGCATGGCTAGTGGCTAATGTTAGCCAGGTCGAGCTAGCTAACGCAGAGTAGATTTTCCATATAATGTTGAGAAATAGTGTATTGTGGGTAGTTTAGTAGATATCTGGAAATAAGTTAATAAATATGTAAAAAACACTAAAATATAACTGTTTGTAGTTGTAGGTATCCAGATGGTGACTACAACTACATTAGTAAGTATTTGACCACACTCTCTTACATTGGGGAGTAAAAACTCATGCTTTATACCCTTTAATGTTTTGGTAAAGCGCAAAGATTGATAGGCTTTCAAATTACTACTCAATGTGTGTGTGTTTTCGTTGTTGAGGATTTTGTGCCCATGGATATAGTCTAGGATATTGAACATTACACAGTGCATTGGCTACTCGGGCTGAACCCATTTGCCCTCATCGATCCATGCGTGTGAACGTAGCCTCTTGTTGCAGATCACTTGAGCAATCCAAACCTGTAACCACACACTGCAGGTTTCTGCAATGCTCTCTGCTGTTTTATATAGGCTTTTAATGGGGTTTATTGCTTAACATGGCAAGTTTCGGCTTACATTGATGGACCAACAGAGGCCGCCATGACACAGTTTTGAATGTCTTGCAGAGTGTGGGTCGGTTGGAGGTGTTTTTTAAGACCGACTGTCCCATGAGGGGATGACATGCTCTCCGCTACACCAATGTTCCCCCATGGATGAGGGGAACATTGGAGGAGACGTCAGTTTGCCTTTCCATCCTCTCCATGCTCCTAAGTCGACATACAGCCTGGCTCCACTCATTTTCTATTTCTTCTTCATGCTGCTGCATTCAGTCACCCTGACACGGTTTCCTGTGAGTTCGTGGAAAATGTTTTGTGCGAGAGAAGGTATGGTGGGATGGGAAAGATTGAATGATCCCGGCTGTTCGGGCAGCAGATGTTCTCGGGTGAATTGAGAGACAGGGGATTTCCACACATCACAATCATTTGGATAGCCATTCTAGCTTTGCCCTCATGTGGATGCTAGCAAGCAGGCTAGGTAGTGCTAGGTATCAACAGCCAATCCAGTGTTTGGTATGTTGTTAGGCTTCCTATTAGCTGTTAGCAGCATGTACTCTTCCTGGGGTCCACACAAAACATGAAACATTACACAATACAGAAGATTAACAGACAAAAACAGCTCAAGGCCAGAACTACATTTAAAAAATGCCACACGAAGCCTACATATCAATACTTATACACAAACTATCTAGATCAAATAGTTTGCAGGTTTGCTGTTCATTTTAGCAATATGAGACGGAAGGAAGTCCCATTCAATAATGGCTCTATATAATACTGTACGCTTTCTTGAATTTGTTCTGGATTTGGGACTGTGAATAGAACCCTGGCGGGGTAAGTGTGTGTGTCAGAGCTGTGCAAGTAGACTATGCAAAAATGTGGGATTTTCAACATTTTGTTTCTTATAAAAAGAAGTGATGCAGTCAGTCTCTCCTCAACTCTTAGCCAAGAGAGACTGGTATGCATAGTATTTATATCAGCCCTCTGATTACAATGAAGAGCAAGACATGCTGGTCTTTCCTTGCAGCACTCAAACACACGACCGGACAATAATCAAGATGAGACAAAACTAGAGCCTGCATGACTTGCTTTTTGGAGTGTGGTGTCAAAAAACAGACCTCTCCCCATCATGACAACCATTGAATCTATATGTTTTGACCATGACAGTTTATAATCTAAGGTAACACCAAATAATTTAGTCTCAACTTGTTCAACAGTTTTTTTTTTACTGGCTACCCATCCCAAAACAGACTGCAACTCTTTGTTAGGGGTTTCAGTGACTTCATTAGCTGTGGTTGCTGATGTGTATATGGTTGAATCATCAGCATGCATGGACACACATGCTTTGTTTAATGCCAGTGGCGTGTCATTGGTAAAATTAGAAAAGAGTAGCGGGCCTAGAGAGCTGCACTGTGGAACACCACACTTTACATGTTTGACATTTAGAGAAGCTTCCATTCACAAAAAGCCTTTGTTCTATTTTAGAGAGAGCTCTGAATCCACGATATGGCAGAGTTTGAAAAGCCATAACACACGTTTTTTCAACACAGGTTGTGGTCAATAATATTAAAAGCTGCACAGAAATCTAACAGTACAGCTCCCACAATCATCGTATTATCAATAACCTGTTGTGTCAGTGCAGTACATGTTGAGTGCCCTACTCCATAAGCATGCTGAAAGTCTATTGTTAATTTGGTTACAGAAAAATAGCATTGTATTGGTCAAATACAATTTTCCAACAGTTTGTTAAGAGCTGGGAGCAAGCTGATAGGTCTGCTGATACAACCAGTAAAGGCCGCTTTGCCACTCTCTTGGGTAGCGGAATTACTTTGGCTTCATAGTAACAAAATAGAAGCCACCTCCTGGTTTGATTTTCCTCAGGTTTTCGCCTGCAATATCAGTTCTGTTATACTCACAGACAATATGTTGACAGTTTTGGAAACTTTAGAGTGTTTTCTATCCTAAGCTGTCAATTATATACATATTCTAGTTTCTGGGCCTGAGAAATGGGCAGTTTCAAATGGGTACGTTTTTCATCCAAAAAATCTAAATACTGCCCCCCACACTCAAGTTAACCTTATTTCTAAGGCTACATATATTAATATGGGCTATTTTCAGCCCTTTCCTGGGTAGCTTATCAGAGATGGACATAATATGAAAAAGAACAAACAAAGCAAGATAAAAAATGTACATTCAGCAATCCATTAATCAATTAGTGTGTGTGTGCTGCAGGGTTGAAGCTACAAACCCGTAGGCTTAGCTATCTCATCCCTTCCAGGATTCTGGGAGGAAGGGTGGACAATGAGCCTGTCATTGCGGATATAAGCAATGTCCTCACAAGCTCTGGCAGCTTTCATGGCTGTGATAAGTTCTTTCCTTTTCTGACGCACAGCTTCAGGATAGTCCGTGGCTCTTTCCAGAACAGCTACCTTGTATTTATTTGAACCTCAGGAACTTGACCACAATCGGCCTGGCCCTGTCACCTGGGCTGGTAATGGGTTTTCCAGTCCTGTAGATGTGATCCAACTCAATTTTCCTGTGGTCCATGTTCAATTTCTCGTAGATCATTTCCCTCACTTTGTCCTCAGACTCCGTCCAAGTCTCGTGGAGATTCTACAATTCGATCCACAACCATGTTGTTCCACCTTGATTGTCCCTCGATAATCAGATTTCTCTGTCATTATCATGGATTTACACACAGAACTGATGTTCTCTCTCTCAATGACTTACAGATTGCTGTCATCTTGCCATTTTCCTGTTTCAACTCATCGTGCCGACCCTGGGAGAACTGCAAACTGTTCTTCAGGTCCTGGACCTCTCTGGTCAGGTCGTCCATTCTTTTATTAGTTGACTCCACCAGTATTTGACAAAACACTTAAAGCTATTTTCTTGTTGTAGGGTTTGGAAGCTAGCTAGTGAGCTTTGATTGGTCAATATCGTTCCAAAATCAGAGTATTTGCATAAAGCTCAACATTTCCCAACTTTTGTCCCACCCTGTTTACGCTCCCTCGCCCATGCACGCATCGCCCAATGTTCCCTCCTCCCTCTTCACTTCCCTCCATTGAAAATGAATGGTGCTCTGTTTCATCGCCCCCGACATGTTATCTGGAAATGTAAGGGTTATGTCTCACACGGATGTTGTTCGGGCAGACCAGACAGACAGACTGACCAGACAGACAGGCTGACCAGACAGACAGGCTGACCAGACAGGCTGACCAGACAGACTGACCAGACAGACTGACCAGACAGACTGACCAGACAGGCCAGACCAGACAGGCCAGACCAGACAGGCCAGACCAGACAGGCCAGACCAGACAGGCCAGACCAGACAGGCCAGACCAGACAGGCCAGACCAGACAGGCCAGACCAGACTGGCCAGACCAGACTGGCCAGACCAGACTGGCCAGACCAGACTGGCCAGACCAGACTGGCCAGACCAGACTGGCCAGGCAGCGCAGACCAGGCAGCGCAGACCAGGCAGCGCAGACCAGGCAGCGCAGACAGGCAGACCAGACAGGCAGACCAGACCAGGCAGGGGGGAAGGGAGAAACAGCAAGGGAGAAGGAGATTAATGAGCTCGAGGTCACTGTAATAAAAGCGGCATGCCTGTGGCCCGGAGCTCGAGGTCACTGTAATAAAAGCGGCATGCCTGTGGCCCGGAGCTCGAGGTCTCTGTAATAAAAGCGGCATGCCTGTGGCCCGGGGCTCGAGGTCTCTGTAATAAAAGTGGCATGCCTGTGGCCCGGAGCTCGAGGTCACTGTAATAAAAGTGGCATGCCTGTGGCCCGGAGCTCGAGGTCTCTGTAATAAAAGCGGCATGCCTGTGGCCCGGAGCTCGAGGTCTCTGTAATAAAAGTGGCATGCCTGTGGTCCGGAGCTCGAGGTCACTGTAATAAAAGCGGCATGCCTGTGGCCCGGAGCTCGAGGTCACTGTAATAAAAGCGGCATGCCTGTGGCCCGGAGCTCGAAGTCTCTGTAATAAAAGCGGCATGCCTGTGGCCCGGAGCTCGAGGTCTCTGTAATAAAAGCGGCATGCCTGTGGCCCGGAGCTCGAGGTCTCTGTAATAAAAGTGGCATGCCTGTGGCCCGGAGCTCGAGGTCTCTGTAATAAAAGCGGCATGCCTGTGACCCGGAGCTCGAGGTCACTGACACGTTTCTTTCCTTTTATGGAGAAGCCAAGTTTCTCTCTCTTCCCCTCCTCTCTCTCCCTCTCTCTCTCTCACTGACTGACTTGGGTAAATAGGTACCTCTCACTACCAGCAATTTCACCATCCTCACTTAATGGTGATAACGCAGGTTATGTGTTTGTATGTTTGGTGTTTGAGCAATAAATAGCCTATTCAAAGTGACCTTAAGTTTGTTTTGGAAGGCAATTGAATATTAGCCAGCCGGCAGAATGGCGGGAGGGAAGGGCAAAGAGGGCGTACGAGTGAAAACGAGTATGTGGAGAACGTGATTGAATGGCTGGGGCCCCACAATGTAAATTGGCTACTCCCATGGGTGGGTGGGGAATGCGAGAGGGCTACAGATTGGGGGACTACTTTGGGTGGAGGGGGAGTGTGTGTTGCAACAGCAGAGGAATCACACCCTCTCCCCACCTTTCTGCCCTTCGTCTCCCTTCTTGCTCTTTCTCAGTGTGACGTGTTGTTGGTGCTATTGAAAAAACAAGCCGTTAAGCCAGTCATTAACTAGAGCACTGCACACCACTGCCACCACACCAGGCAAACACCCCTATTATGACATGTCAGTGTATATGTATGTGTGCAAATGATTCTGACCATGTGTTTTCTCTCTCCAGGAGAGTACCTGTTAGTGATGCGGGGACCCAGAGAAATCTGGATTTAAGTGAAGGGAACCACATCACACAAAGCATGGTACGTCATCGTCTATATCATGTATATTACAGTTCTATAACACTGTTTATAACAAGATTAAAGGCCCAGGACAGTCCATGTGTTTTCCTGTGTTTTGAATCTGTAAACTGCACAGCAGCTGATGAAACTATCACTGTTGGTTACATCTAAGATGGCGTAGCAGTGAAGACGTGTTTGTTTTGTCCTCTCATGTACTTTTGTATTTTTTGTGTATTTTTTGTGTGTATAATATATATATATATATATATTTCAATTTATTTTCAATCTCTTGATTTTTTTATTCGATTATACCTTCCGGTAACCTGCCTCACCCAATGTGATACGGAATCGCTATTATTTTACATTTTTGAACACATTAAAGAATCTCCAGAAGCTAACCAGTAAATAGCTTGTAGCTAATTAGGTCATTGTTAGCCACTGCTAGCGGCTTTTACCTTCTGCACAGATACCAGCCCTGTTTTTAGCCTGGATAATTCTCGCCTGTCTACCAATATCGGACTGTCTCTCCACAACAACGCCGGATTCCTGCCGTAATCCCTGGACCACTACTTCTGATCTTCACAGCTAGCTTGCAGCTAGCTAGCTCCAGATCACCGCTGCTACCGATTGGATATAGTGGCTAACGCCACTGCCACGAAGCTAGCACCAGTTAGCAGTGTGCCAGGCACATTTCCTGGCTAGCAAACTAAATTCCACAATACCTCTTTCGCCGTCTGGCTTGGATTCTCTGTCGACACGGCGCCCCGCCGCACCACCACGACTGGTCTGCCGACGAATACTCCATCCGCCATGCCTTCATCAGGCCTCCGTCGGAGCAGACGCTACTAACTTTAAACGCTGTGTCGCTAGCTTAGTGGGGCTCCCTTGTATCATTTACTGCTGCCCCCTGGACACTGATCACTTTGCTACATAGCTGATTCCTACTGGACTGTCCATTAATCACGGTACTCCATTCTTTCTATTTATTATTTATCTTTTTGCCCCAGCCGCGAACTCAGGCTCTGTGTGTAGTTAATCCAACCCTCTGCCTAGTCATCGCCATTTTACCTGCTGTTGTTGTGTTAGCTGATTAGCTGTTGTCTCACCTGTTGTTTTAGCTAGCTCTCCCAGTCAACACCTGTGATTACTTTATGCCTCGCTGTATGTCTCTCTCAAATGTCAATATACCTTGTATACTGTTGTCCAGGTTAGTTATCATTGTTTTAGTTTACAATGGACCCCCTAGTTCCACTCTTCATACCTCTGATACCTCCTTTGTCCCACCTCCCACACATACATTGACCTCACCCATTACAACCAGCAGTCCAGAGATACAACCTGTTATCATCACCCGGTGCCTGGGCTTCCCCCCTCTGTACCCGCACCCTGCCATACCCCTGTCTGAATATATTCAACCACACCCAGAAATCTGCTCCTTTTATTCTTTGTCCCCAACACTCTAGGCGACCAGTTTTGATAGCCTTTAGCCGCACCCTCATACTACTCCTCCTCTGTTCCACGGGTGATGTGGAGGTAAACCCAGGTCCTGCATGTCCCCAGGCACCCTCATTTGTTGACTTCTGTGATCGAAAAGCCTTGGTTTCATGCACGTCAACATCAGAAGCCTCCTCCCTAAGTTTGTTTTACTCACTGCTTTAGCACACACTGCCAACCCTGATGTCCTTGCTGTGTCTGAATCCTGGCTTAGGAAGGCCACCAAAAATTCTTGAGATTTCCATACCCAACTATAAAATTTTCCGTCAAGATAGAACTGCCAAAGGGGGAGGAAGCCTGCAAAGTAATGTCATACTTTCCAGGTCCATACCCAAACAGTTCGAACTACTAATTTTAAAAATTACTCTCTCCAGAAATAAGTCTCTCACTGTTGCCACCTGCTACCGACCCCCCTCAGCTCCCAGCTGTGCCCTGGACACCATTTGTGAATTGATCATCACCCATCTAGCTTCAGAGTTTGTTCTGTTGGGGGACCTCAACTGGGATATGCTTAACACCCCGGCAGTCCTAAAATCTAAGCTAGATGCCCTCAATCTCACACAAATCATCAAGGAACCCACCAGGTACAACCCTAAATCTGTAAGCAAGGGCACCCTCATAGACGTTATCCTGACCAACTGGCCCTCCAAATACACCTCCGCTGTCTTCAATCAGGATCTCAGCGATCACTGCCTCATTGCCTGTATCCGCTACGGGTCCGCAGTCAAACGACCACCCCTCATCACTGTCAAACACTACCTAAAACACTTCTGCGAGCAAGCCTTTCTAATCGACTTGGCCCGGGTATCCTGGAAGGATATTGACCTCATCCCATCAGTTGAGGATGCCTGGTCATTCTTTAAAAGTAACTTCCTCACCATCTTAGATAAGCATGCTCCGTTCAAAAAATGCAGAACTAAGAACCGATACAGCCCCTGGTTCAATCCAGACCTGACTGCCCTCGACCGGCACAAAAACATTCTGTGGCGGACTGCAATAGCATCGAATAGTCCCCACGATATGCAACTGTTCAGGGAAGTCAGGAACGAATACACGCAGTCAGTCAGGAAAGCAAAGGCCAGCTTTTTCAAGCAGAAATTTGTATCCCGTAGCTCTAACTCCAAAAAGTTCTGGGACACTGTAAAGTCCATGGAGAACAAGAGCACCTCCTCCCAGCTGCCCACTGCACTGAGGCTAGGTAACACGGTCACCACCGATAAATCCATGATAATCGAAAACTTCAACAAGCATTTCTCAACGGCTGGCCATGCCTTCCTCCTGGCTACTCCAACCTCGGCCAACAGCTCCACCCCCCCCGCAGCTACTCGCCCAAGCCTTCCCAGCTTCTCCTTTACCCAAATCCAGATAGCAGATGTTCTGAAAGAGCTGCAAAACCTGGACCCGTACAAATCAGCTGGGCTTGACAATCTGGACCCTCTATTTCTGAAACTATCCGCCGCCATTGTCGCAACCCCTATTACCAGCCTGTTCAACCTCTCATATCATCTGAGATCCCCAAGGACTGGAAAGCTGCCACGCTCATCACCCTCTTCAAAGGGGGAGACACCCTGGACCCAAACTGTTAGACCTAAATCCATCCTGCCCTGCCTATCTAAGGTCTTCGAAAGCCAAGTCAACAAACAGATCACTGACCATCTCGAATCCCACTGTACCTTCTCCGCTGTGCAATCTGGTTTCCAAGCCGGTCACGGGTGCACCTTAGCCACGTTTAAGGTACTAAACGATATCATAACCGCCATCGATAAAAGACAGTACTGTGCAGCCGTCTTCATCGACCTGGCCAAGGCTTTCGACTCTGTCAATCACCATATTCTTATTGGCAGACTCAGTAGCCCTGGTTTTTCTAATGACTGCTTTGCCTGGTTCTCCAACTACTTTGCAGACAGAGTTCAGTGTGTCAAATCGAAGGGCATGTTGTCCGGTCCTCTGGCAGTCTCTATGGGGGTGCCACAGGGTTCAATTCTCGGGCAGACTCTTTTCTCTGTATACATCAATGATGTTGCTCTTGCTGCGGGCGATTCCCTGATCCACCTATACGCAGATGACACCATTCTGTATACTTCTGACCCTTCCTTGGACACTGTGCTATCTAACCTCCAAACGAGCTTCAATGCCATACAACACTCCTTCCGTGGCCTCCAACTGCTCTTAAATGCTAGTAAAACCAAATGCATGCTTTTCAACCGTTCGCTGCCTGCACCCGCACGCCCGACTAGCATCACCACCCTGGATGGTTCCCGACCTAGAATATGTGAACATCTATAAGTACCTAGGTGTCTGGCTAGACTGTAAACTCTCCTTCCAGACTCATATCAAACATCTCCAATCCAAAATCAAATCTAGAATCGGCTTTCTATTTCGCAACAAAGCCTCCTTCACTCACGCTGCCAAACACCCTCGTAAAACTGACTATCCTACCAATCCTTGACTTCGGCGACGTCATCTACAAAATGGCTTCCAATACTCTACTCAGCAAACTGGATACAGTTTATCACAGTGCCATCCGTTTTGTTACTAAAGCACCTTATACCACCCACCACTGCGACCTGTATGCTCTGGTCGGCTGGCCCTCGCTACATATTCGTCGCCAGACCCACTGGCTCCAGGTCATCTACAAGTCCATGCTAGGTAAAGCTCCACCTTATCTCAGTTCACAGGTCACGATGGCAACACCCACCCGTAGCACGCGCTCCAGCAGGTGCATCTCACTGATCATCCCTAAAGCCATTACATCATTTGTCCGCCTTTCCTTCCAGTTCACTGCTGCCTGTGACTGGAACGAATTGCAAAAATCGCTGAAGTTGGAGACTTTTATCTCCCTCACCAACTTTAAACATCTGCTATCTGAGCAGCTAACCGATCGCTGCAGCTGTACATAGTCCATCGGTAAATAGCCCACCCAATTTACCTACCTCATCCCCATACTGTTTTTATTTATTTACTTTTCTGCTGTTTTGCACACCAGTATCTCTACCTGCACATGACCATCTGATCATTTATCACTCCAGTGTTAATCTGCTAAATGCCTTTTGCACACAATGTATATTCTAGTGTGTTATTGACTTGTTTATTGTCTACTCCATGTGTAACTCTTGTGTTGCTGTCTGTTCACACTGCTATGCTTTATCTGGGCCAGGTCGCAGTTGTAAATGAGAACTTGTTCTCAACTAGCCAACCTGGTTAAATAAAGGTGAAATAAAAAAAAAATAAAACATCTCCCTCAAATTAGGCTCCTCCAATTAAGTTGGTCACTCAGACCATTCCCAGACAGACCTAGCTAAATTCTTGCTTGGGAAATATTATGTAGCTTTTTTGTTCCGTTTTAAAAATAACTATTGCAGCAGTGGAAGCTCCTCAGAGGAGGAAGGGAAGACCATTCTCATTGAAATTAATACGAGTAAAAATAGTATAACATTAAAGTTATCATTTTCAGATAAAACTATACTAAATACTGTATATTAACAGGTCACCTAACTAATTAATTGAAACACACTGTTTTGCAATCAGTCTACAGTAGCCTCGACAGCATTCTGTAGGGTAGCGCCATGGTGTAGCCGAAGCAGTCTACAGTAGCCTCGACAGCATTCTGTAGGGTGGCGCCATGGTGTAGCCGAAGCAGTCTACAGTAGCCTCGACAGCATTCTGTAGGGTGGCGCCATGGTGTAGCCGAAGCAGTCTACAGTAGCCTCGACAGCACTCTGTAGGTTAGCACCATGGTGTAGCCGAAGCAGTCTACAGTAGCCTCGACAGCACTCTGTAGGGTAGCACCATGGTGTAGCCGAAGCAGTCTACAGTAGCCTCAACAGCATTCTGTAGGGTAGCACCATGGTGTAGCCGAAGCAGTCTACAGTAGCCTCGACAGCACTCTGTAGGGTAGCGCCATGGTGTAGCATCATGGTGTAGACGAAGGACAGCTAGTTTCCCTCCCTTTTTAATATATATATATTTTTTAACCTTTATTTAACCAGGTAGGCTAGTTGAGAACAAGTTCTCATTTACAACTACGACCTGGCCAAGATAAAGCAAAGCAGTTCGACACATACAACAACAGTTACACATGGAATAAACAAACACACAATCAATAATACAGTAGAAATATATATATATATACAGTGCCTTGCGAAAGTATTCGGCCCCTTTGAACTTTGCGACCTTTTGCCACATTTCAGGCTTAAAACATAAAGATATAAAACTGTATTTTTTTGTGAAGAATCAACAAGTGGGACACAATCATGAAGTGGAACGACATTTATTGGATATTTCAAACTTTTTTAACAAATCAATAACTGAAAAATTGGGCGTGCAAAATTATTCAGCCCCTTTACTTTCAGTGCAGCAAACTCTCTCTAGAAGTTCAGTGAGGATCTCTGAATGATTCAATGTTGACCTAAATGACTAATGATGATGAATACAATCCACCTGTGTGTAATCAAGTCTCCGTATAAATGCACCTGCACTGTGATAGTCTCAGAGGTCCGTTAAAAGCGCAGAGAGCATCATGAAGAACAACGAACACACCAGGCAGGTTCGAGATACTGTTGTGAAGAAGTTTAAAGCCGGATTTGGATACAAAAAGATTTCCCAAGCTTTAAACATCCCAAGGAGCACTGTGCAAGCGATAATATTGAAATGAAGGAGTATCAGACCACTGCAAATCTACCAAGACCTGGCCATCCCTCTAAACTTTCAGCTCATACAAGGAGAAGACTGATCAGAGATGCAGCCAAGAGGCCCATGATCACTCTGGATGAACTGCAGAGATCTACAGCTGAGGTGGGAGACTCTGTCCATAGTACAACAATCAGTCGTATATTGCACAAATCTGGCCTTTATGGAAGAGTGGCAAGAAGAAAGCCATTTCTTAAAGACATCCATAAAAAGTGTCATTTAAAGTTTGCCACAAGCCACCTGGGAGACACACCAAACATGTGGAAGAAGGTGCTCTGGTCAGATGAAACCAAAATTGAACTTTTTGGCAACAATGCAAAACGTTATGTTTGGCGTAAAAGCAACACAGCTGAACACACCATCCCCACTGTCAAACATGGTGGTGGCAGCATCATGGTTTGGGCCTGCTTTTCTTCAGCAGGGACAGGGAAGATGGTTAAAATTGATGGGAAGATGGATGGAGCCAAATACAGGACCATTCTGGAAGAAAACCTGATGGAGTCTGCAAAAGACCTGAGACTGGAACGGAGATTTGTCTTCCAACAAGACAATGATCCAAAACATAAAGCAAAATCTACAATGGAATGGTTCAAAAAAACCTCTGAGACTATCACAGTGCAGGTGCATTTATACGGAGATTTGATTACACACAGGTGGATTGTATTTATCATCATTAGTCATTTAGGTCAACATTGTATCGTTCAGAGATCCTCACTGGCATTAAACTTATCTTACAAAAAACAATCAATCTTCACAATCACTAGTCAATGGTTGATGATATTACTAGGTCCTGCGTTGCATATAATCACTGCGGTGGCTGTTAATTTATCATCGAATCACAGCCTACTTCAACTTCGCCAAACTGTTGATGATTTAACAAAAGCGCATTGCCAAAAAGCACCATCTTTGCACAAATGTACCTAGGCATTGATGTTTATGCTTTTCTTAAAATCAATACACAGAAGTATATATTTTTAAACCTGCATATTTAGCTAAAGGAAATCCAGGTTAGCAGGCAATATTAACCAGGTGAAATTGTGTCACTTCTCTTGCGTTCTTTGCATGCAGAGTCAGGGTATATGCAACAGTTTGGGCCACCTGGCTCGTTGCGAACTAATTTACCAGAATTTTACATAATTATGACATAACATTGAAGGTTGCGCAATGTAACAGCAATATTTAGACTTAGGGATGCCACACTTTGATAAAATACGGAACGGTTCAGTATTTCACCGTAAGAATAAACGTTTTGTTTTTGAAATTATAGTTTCCGGATTTGACCATATTAATGACCTAAGGCTTGTATTTGTTTATTATTATATTATAATTAAGCCTATGATTTGATATTTGATAGAGCAGTCTGACTGAGCGGTGGTAGGCAGCAGCAGGCTTGTAAGCATTCATTCAAAACTCTTAGCAATGCTTGATGCACAGCGCTGTTTATGACTTCAAGCCTATCAACTCCTGAGATTAGGCTGGCAATACTAAAGTGCCTATTAGAACATCCAATTGTCAAAGGTATATGAAATACAAATGGTATAGAGAGAAATAGTCGACACGTCAAAAATCCTATAATAACTACAACCTAAAACTTCTTAACTGGGAATATTGACGAACTGGGAATATTGAACAACTTCATATGTTCTGAGCAAGGAATTTAAACTTTTGCTTTTTTGCATGGCACATATTGCACTTTTACTTTCTTCTCCAATGCTGTTTTTTGCATTATTTAAACCAAATTGAGTGTTTCATTATTTATTTGAGACTAAATTGATTTTATTTATGTATTATATTAAGTTAAAATAAGTGTTTATTGTTCATTCAGTATGGTTGTAATTGAAAATATTTTTGTAAAAATAACAATTACAACAATACTGAATGAACAATAAACACACATATATATATATATATATATATATATAATATATATATATATATATATATATGTATATATATATATATATATATATGTATGTGTATGTGTGTGTGTATATATGTGTGTGTATATATATTTTTTTATCGGCCGATTTAATCTGTATCGGCTTTTTTTGATCCTCCAATAATCGGTACCGGCATTGAAAAATCATAGTCCGTCGACCTCTAGTTGGCACTATGCATTCGTGCAGGTAGTGTTATCCTGGCATCCGCCAAACCCAGATTCCTCTGTTGGACTGCCAGATGGTGAAGCGTGACTCATCACTCCAGAGAATTCGTTTCCACTGCTCCATAGCCCAATGGCGGCGAGCTTTACACCACTCCAGCCGACACTGCTCGGCCATGGAAACCAATTTCATGATGCTCCCGACTAAGTTATTTGGCTGACGTTGCTTCCAGAAGCAGTTTGGAACTCGGTAGGGAGTTGCAACCATGAACAGATGGTTTTTATATGCTAAGAGGTTTCTCCTCTCGGAGGTCCTGTTCTGTGAGCTTGTGTGTCCTACCACTTCGCGGCTGAGCCGTTGTTAATCATAGACGTTTCCACTTCACAATAACAGCACTAGCTCTAGCAGGGCAGATATTTGACAAACTGACTTGTTGGAAATGAGGCATCCTATGACGGTGCCACGTTGAAAGTCACTGAGTTCTTCAGTAAGGCCATTCTACTGCAAATGTTTGTCTATGGAGATTGCATGGCTGTGTGCTCGATTTATATACCTGTCATTAATGGGTGTGGCAGAAATATTCAAATACACTAATTTGAAAGGGTGTCCACATACTTTTGTATACAGTGGGGCAAAAAAGTATTTAGTCAGCCACCAATTGTGCAAGTTCTCCCACTTAAAAAGATGAGAGGCCTGTAATTTTCATCATATGTACACTTAAACTATAACAGACAAAATGAGAAAAAAAATCCAGATATTCACATTGTTGGGATTTTTAATGAATTTATTTGCAAATGATGGTGGAAAATAAGTATTTGGTCGCCTACAAACAAGCAAGATTTCTGGCTCTCACAGACCTGTAACTTCTTCTTTAAGAGGCTCCTCTGTCCTCCACTCGTTACCTGTATTATTGGCACCTGTTTGAACTTGTTATCAGTATAAAAGACACCTGTCCACAACCTCAAACAGTCACACTCCAAACTCCACTATGGGCAAGACCAAAGAGCTGTCAAAGGACACCAGAAACAAAATTGTAGACCTGCACCAGGCTGGGAAGACTGAATCTGCAATAGGTAAGCAGCTTGGTTTGAAGAAATCAACTGTGGGAGCATTTATTAGGAAATGGAAGACATACAAGACCACTGATAATCTCCCTCGATCTGGGGCTCCACGCAAGATCTCACCCCGTGGGGTCAAAATGATCACAAGAACGGTGAGCAAAAATCCCAGAACCACACGGGGGGACCTAGTGAATGACCTGCAGAGAGCTGGGACCAAAGTAACAAAGCCTACCATCAGTAACACACTACACCGCCAGGGACTAAAATCCTGCAGTGCCAGACATGTCCCTCTGCTTAAGCTAGTACATGTCCAGACCCGTCTGAAGTTTGCTAGAGAGCATTTGGATGATCCAGAAGAAGATTGGGAGAATGTCATATGGTCAGATGAAATCAAAATATAACTTTTTGGTAAAAACTCAACTCGTCGTGTTTGGAGGACAAAGAATGCTGAGTTGCATCCAAAGAACACCATACCTACTGTGAAGCATGGGGATGGAAACATCATGCTTTGGGGCTGTTTTTCTGCAAAGGGATCATGATGACTGATCCGTGTAAAGGAAAGAATGAATGGGGCCATGTATCGTGAGATTTTGAGTGACATCCTCCTTCCATCAGCAAGGGCATTGAAGATGAAACGTGGCTTTCAGCATGACAATGATCCCAAACACACCGCCCGGGCAACGAAGGAGTGGCTTCGTAAGAAGCATTTCAAGGACCTGGAGTAGCCTAGCCAGTCTCCAGATCTCAACCCCATAGAAAATCTTTGGAGGGAGTTGAAAGTCTGTGTTGCCCAGCAACAGCCCCAAAACATCACTGCTCTAGAGGAGATCTGCATGGAGGAATGGGCCAAAATAACAGCAACAGTGTGTGAAAACCTTGTGAAGACTTACAGAAAATGTTTGACCTCTGTCATTGCCAACAAAGGGTATATAACAAAGTATTGAGAAACTTTTGTTATTGACCAAATACTTATTTTCCACCATAATTCTCAAATAAATTCATTAAAAAATCCTACAATGTGATTTTCTGGAATTTTTTTTCTTCTCATTTTGTCTGTCATAGTTTAAGTGTACCTATGAGAGAGGCCTGTAATTTTCATAATCTTTTTAAGTGGGAGAACTTGCACAATTGGTGGCTGACTAAATACTTTTTTGCCCAACTGTATATGGTGTAGCTAGCGCATGCAACTAGCTAGTTTAACCTACGCAAACACCCGGCTCAAACAGAGAGGAATGCTATGCCAGCTAGCTGGCTATGGCTATCCAACACTGGAACTCTTCCAAGTCACGGAAAACGTTTGGATTTATTAATAAATGTTTTGCGACCGTGGCCTGCCTGTGTAACTGCCTGCTGACTGTACACTGTGCTGCATGATTATAGCGTGTTTACTAATGCAATAGTTCTAGTAGCTATGTTGACTATGGCGTTACTGACGTTGTTAGCTAATATGTTGATAATGATGTAGGCTGTGTGTGTAGCGTTTATGATGCTGTATGAAGGTTTGGATTTTTCTTTCTCGCCTGGTCACAGACAGCTGATGTGTTGTACACTGAAGTCCACAAGCAAAGGGAAAAGATGAGAGGAGGATTATACAACGATCGAAGGGATCATGCTGTTGATCAAAGGGATCATGTTGCTGCTATGAAGTGAACTATGTTTGCATGTGATCAGGGGCATATTCATTCGGCTGATTCTGTTGAAAAATAAATCTGAAACTGAAGCCAACAGAATGAAACCGGGATAAATATACCTGAATTTGTCCAAAAGAAACTCTCGTTTGTAACTGTTGGACTATTGATTACATCCTAGATCAGCGAGATGCAGGCAAGAGTGTGTAAGGTGATATTGAATGTGTCACTGTCCGTCACCTCGCTCGACCTGTGCACCTACGTTCTAAACTTCATATTAAACATCACCGACCGCCACTGTATTACAGGAAGGTACATTTTTACCCTGAAATGATCTCCTATTGAGATAAAAACGGCTGCATTGGGCCTTTTTTAAGAGATGTAAACCATATCCTCATACCGAACTCAAGCGAAGACATAACCTGTGTGTATAACGTGTATTACATGTGTATAAGGCTGTTTTGAAACAATATAACAGATTTGTACCTGTGTTATTCCCCTGTAGGTGGATGCCAGGTTAACCCCCCCTATGTTATTCCCCTATAGGTGGATGCCAGGTTAACCCCCCCTGTGTTATTCCCCTGTAGGTGGATGCCAGGTTAACCCCCCTGGCCACCATGGGTCTGGACCGCAATGCTCTTATGCGGGATGGCCTCCGCCTGCACGGCGGCGTGATCTACCCAGGGATCCAAGCGCTGTCGGCTGAGAAGCCCCGCGAAGTGACCAATACCCTCCCCCTGAGCTACGGCCGGGACGGCCTCCCGGACCTCCTCTATAAGTCTGATGTCTCCATGGACAGGAGCAAGCCTAGTAATGGCTACATGGGCCTGTACAAGAGCCCTCCACCAGGCATTCAGAGGGGGCCAGAGGGCCTAGACAGGATATGTGTGGGGCCTGGGGGGCAGAAGCCCTCAGAGCTGGGCCTGGGGGGTGCTGGTGCAGGAGCAGGTGGGTACCTACGTCTGCCCTGGGGGCTGAGCCCGGGCCTCTACCCCTTCATGGACACGTCCAAGTACGCCGCCCTCAGCATGTACAAGGCTCAGTTCCTCAGTCAGCCCAGCCCCTACCTGCCCCAGCACCTGGCCTACCAGTCCCTCTGTGCCTCCCAGGGGGGGAACATGAACCCTGCTGCTGCCTCGGCCACCGAGAGGCTCTACTTCATGCCCCCCTACCCCCCGTCCCCCATCTCTTCCCCCCTGGTGGGGTCTCCCATGAGGATCCCAGCGGTGTCTGTGGCCCCCACATCCATGGTACACTGTCAGGAGAAGGGACTGAGTGTCGGATCTCGCATCCACCACGAGGGCTCTCCGTTTGGGCAGCAGCTTCACCAGCCTCCCCCTCCACCCCTGCACCTTCAGCCCCCCCACACAGACCGAGACAGACCCCTCAGCAGGAACAGTAAGCCCACTAGACCCACCTCAAACAAAGGAGCCAACAACAGCAGTGGTGGTGGTAGTAATAGCCTTCCCATTGATTCCTCCCCTCGAGCCTCTACTCGCCTCCCCCAGCCTGCTCCTCCCCTGCCTCCCACTCTCAGCGACAGCACCTTAGACCTACAGAGGCCAGTCCCTCGAATAGGGCCACCATCTTCCTCCTCTTCCCAGTCGATGCCTCACCCATTCTATGTGAGCAGCATTGCGCAAGAGCACCCCTCCCCCGCCCGGCCCAGCCCCCACAAACCCAGACCCAGGGATGGGGCGCCAGAGCACAGGGCTGGGGGGTGTGAAAGGAAACCCAATCGGTCCCCTTCTAAACCGTCCTCTGAGCGGAAAACCCCACCAAACAAGACTACCAAAGACCCAGCAGACCCAAAGCCTCTGGATCTCTCTGGAAGGCTGCTGGAGTTTGACCTGCCTCCCAACAGCTTCCCCATCAAGATGGAAGCTCTGGGGCTTCGGTACGGACATCCCCCAAGCCGGGAGCTCCTGAAGGAGACCCTCTCACCCTCCTCCCACCCCTCCCATTCAGTGGTCTGCAGCACTTTCTCCAAGGCCCCAGACAGGCCAGAGAGGATCAGCACTTTGCACTCCTCCTGGGTGGTGCCTACACCTATCTCCACCATTGGGTCCACCCACACACACCCCCACCCCCCAGCCCTATCCCCCTCCCCCAGGCCCAGCCCAGACCCCCAAGGGAAACGCTCCTCTCCCTCAGTCATCAAACACAAGGTTATAGAGAGAGTCCTGCCCCAGTCCCAGCAAAACAGTCCATCCTGCCTCAGGGTTGGAGAGCCACATACTAACCCAATACCTTCCAATCACAAGCCTGCCTCCACGATGCCCCCGTCCCCCAAACCCAATGGTGATTGGCCCAATCACAGCCCCAGCCAATCAGAAGGTTCCCCCATGGCCGGCCATCATAGGGGCTCCACAGAGAAGCCTCTTAAAGCCCCCAAGAGGGCTGAGACGTCCCAGGAGGTGTCTCCCTATATTAAACGTCCCTGTCTGGAGAATACCAACGGGCACCCGCCCAGCCACCTTTACCTAGCTCACAGCATGGCCTACGCCAACCGATACCTGCACTACTCTGTACCCGACAGCATGGCCCTCCATTCTCTCCCTCTGCCAGGGAAGGGCCCAGCCTACCCTCACCCCGTCCTGCTGGGCAGTAGCAGCCTGTACCCCTCCCACCTGGCAGCCAAACAGCCCTTACCCTACCACAGCCTCACGTACAACTCCCAGGAGATGACCCACCCTCTGATGCACACACATCCAGACTCTAAAGCCCTAGAGCGGGCAGATCAGGGGCCCAAGTGCCGGGGCCATGGTCAGGACAAACCTAGGGGTCTCACAGAAGATTGTGGTGGGTCCCACAGGGGCCGAAGTGGTGTGGAAACAGGAGAGGGGTCCCACGTGAAGCCCAAAAGAGAGGACGGGGAGCAGGGAGGGAGCCAGCCCAGACCCACTTCCTCCTCCAGCCTCAGTACCCCCTCCAAAGACCGTATCGTCTGCATTGACCTCGTCCACTCCGACACAGATGGAGAGTCCACTCCGACAACCAACAAGCCGCAAGTCTCTGTCACCATTCCCATCGCCAGGGGCAACCAACACAAGTGTTGCCATGGCAATGAAAACATTAGGGAAGTGGAACGGGAGCCAAAACACCAACTGCATCACCACCACCCCCAGCATCTTCATCACCACCCCAGCCCAAGCTCCACCATGACAACTATCCACACAGACAGACAACCAGAAACTCTCTGTGTGAGACCAAAGCTCCTCCAGGAGACGGGCTGTCCAGGTGTGGCCTCTAGCCCACCTTGGGGCTCCCCAAAGCTGGTTAATCGGGCCGAGGAGAGCCCTGAGGACCAGAGCCCTTCCTCAGACCCAGGGGACCAAGGGGAACAGGACCAGAGCACCCTGCGCTGTGCCCGAACGTCTGGCGACCGCAAGTCTGGCGACCACATCTCTGGCAACCGCACGCCTGGAGTCTGCACAACTGGGGATTGTGACCGCAAGTCTGGCGACCACTTGTGTAGAGATGGCACGTTTTCTTGCGACTTCACGTCTGGAGAGGAGAGAGAAGAGATGGACAAACGAAACTCCTCCCACCCCATCCATAGCTACATGGGCCTGGGGAAGGAGAGGGACAGTGAAAGAGAGAGCGTTGGAGACACAGAGGAGTCACATGGAGAAGGTGATGAGGACGAAGAGGGTGGGCGAAGAGGCTCACGGAGGACCGGCCTGACCAAGAGGATCGCTAGCTCCTTGGGCTATGTGGGTGACCGCATCAAGTGTGTCACGACCGAGCTGTACGCAGACTCTAGCAAGCTGAGCCGGGAACAGCGCGCCCTGCAAGTGAGTTGAGAGAAATTCGGACGTATTTGGGGTGGGGGGCAGCGTTAGTGGATGTGATGGTAACATGACTCATTCATCTGAGGTAATTTACGGTTTATATGGTACGTTCCCATGTAACCTGTGCAGGAATCAAACCTACAACTACGGTCAATTCTGCCACTTATTTTAGCGGCCCATAGACTGTCATATTATTCAGACAATATATGACTTCATATAGGATGCGTCTTAGAATCAGTCTATGCTCCCCATAGCTGAAGTTGCAGGGTTGCAGGGTGAGGGTGAGTTCAGGGTTATAGGCTTATACCAGCCCTTTGTGGTTGCCTCTGAGATTGAGAGGACGTTTGAAGCATGTTGACAGTCAGTGAGTTAGTACAAGGCCAGTTCAAAGGTTAACCTAGGCCTGTGAGTTGTCTAGGCAACATTGGTTTGGTTGTTTGCGTGCTCTGTGTATCTAGCTTGGGAGAAATAGTGAAATCGAAAGGCAGGTTCCAAACGCATGTGTTGCTTGCTGCTGAGCGGTGGGGCTTCACATGGTTACAGGGCTGTGCTTAACCCCAACGTGAGCCAGAGGGGCTGGAGGGTGATGGATGGGGTTCCCCCTCCACCCACCCTGGCCTTATCCAAGGTGTCACATCCCTTCCCCCAAGGCTATTAGTGCCTGGCTCCTCACACTCTGAACACATTAAGACACACACACCAGGGTTTCCGTTAGCTGGTAATAGCCAGTTTTGTCCCCCAAAACTAAAATTGAAAAGACGATTAAATAGAATTGGTGCCCGCCAATTGTCTGGGAGAAGAGGAATAAATCCCATTGTAAAATACGACGTTTTAGCCTAGTCATTGATGTAAATGCCAGTCGATGTAAATACATTTGGCTGGTCATGCTTATCGGTCTATGTTAATTTGCATAATTTAGTGGAATTCATTTGGTGTGTGTACTGTATATTCGTTATCTTATTTAGCATACAGATACAGAGCCTTAGAGTGAGACATCTGTCAGACAGCGCTGTTGCATGTTGTGGTGCTTTCAAGACAACTGAAAAATATGAGGTCAAATCAGACGGCGCACAACCGGCCGTGGTGGGAGTCCCACAGGGCTGTGTCACAACCGGCCGTGGTGGGAGTCCCACAGGGCTGTGTCACAACCGGCCGCGGTGGGAGTCCCACAGGGCTGTGTCACAACCGGCCGCGGTGGGAGTCCCACAGGGCTGTGTCACAACCGGCCGCGGTGGGAGTCCCACAGGGCTGTGTCACAACCGGCCGCGGTGGGAGTCCCACAGGGCTGTGTCACAACCGGCCGCGGTGGGAGTCCCACAGGGCGGCGCACAACTGGCCCAGCGTCCTCCGGGTTTGGCCGGGGTAGGCCGTCATTGTGAATAAGAATTTGTTCTTAACTGACTTGCCTAGTTAATTACAGCTTAAATAAATGCATTTAAAATGACCTCAGTGATCTTCAGGTCGGAAAGTCTGAGCTCAAGAAAGAGGACCAAGTTCCTGAGTTGGTTTCCTGTTCAAAACTATTTCCCCCTTTGGAGCTCGTTTGTTTTCCCCAGTTCTCTTCAACGCACTGAAGTCAGAAGTTGGAGATTTCCGAGTTCTGAGTTGTTTTGAACGAGGCATCAAATGTCAAACGGAAGGCAGGCTTCATCAGCGCGGCACACACCACTTTGCTATGAGCTGGAGGAAGTATGCATTTTGAAAACATATAAGCTACTTAATTGTTTGAAACCTGAAGGTTTTACTACATATTATGAGGCTGGTCTTACCTTGCTTCAAAGTACTGTTCTTATTAATCTCTGTCACATGAAACCTCTCGCATGTGCACTGCCCTTTTGAAAACAGTGTTTTCATGCTAAAATGATTATGGAACAAACATTCGCGAGTACTGCCTTGAGTGCCCTGCTTTGGTTATAACGTGAAGAAATCGCCTGATCGTTTAGCTTAAACTGTTAAACTTTCTGATCTTTGCTATGTAGCCTAGTCCTCCTGGTTGTAGGAATTTGGGATCTATCATCCCACACCTGTCTCAGTCTGTCTGGAATAGGCTATTTCTTTCTCCACAAGCTGACCAGTAGAACAGGTAGGCTAATTATTCTACTATAGTAGATTGACATAAGTTAGTGATTTTGTTGTTTGCTACTTGTCTTGTTGGCTGTTATTCTAACATGTTCAAAGTGCACATTCGGTAAGAAGGACCGCACATCGCTGCATCCTGGACTGGCATGTTCTGTTAATATGAATGACCATATTGTAAATGTGCTGTCATTCTGAGCACTTTGGGTGGACGCCCTAATCAGGTTATACTCCTAATGCATATGGGTCCGGTACATTTCTCAAATGTCCAGTAAATGAAAATGTTGCTGGTCAAATGTCCGGCGGCACATTTTCCTAACGGAAACCCTGACACACATATACACACACACACACACACACACACACACACACACACACACACACTGTAAACAAACACAGATTCAGTCCTGCACAACCGAACTGCGGTGCGTGATCAGACTGCATGCACTGAATCTACTTTTCTGCTTGTCATAGACCAACATTCTGGTTAGATTAGTTGTTAAAAAACGTGTGTGTGATTTCTGGCATAGACACACACACCTCTTATGATTTATCAATGAATGGGACAAAGGCACGTGTGTGTTAACCGGTTGGTTCCACCTGTCCATATGTTGCCATGGCTCCTCTAAACCATGTTGGTTTGTCGTAAATTGTCATGCTTGCTGATATAAAGCTATCAAATGCTAGATTTCTGGATGTTTATTATCATCTTAATAAGAGCCTCTGTCTAACTCCATTATTATAAATCATATACCCACAATCCCCCTTCCCAAAAAAAGGAAGTACATTGGGTACAGGGGTGTGTGTGTGTAAGTAACAGGGAGACTCCAATCCCCCAGGTCTGCGCTACTGCTGGGGTTCCTTTCTCCTGATAGTTAATAGGTTGGTTGATTGATTGACTAATGTTACTGATTGGTCAATCCTTGATTAAAGGGGAAGAAGCAGCAGGGCCACAGACACTGAGGAACAGAGTACAGACGTGTTAACATACAATACCTACATGCAATGATAGACAGACATACTGACTAAAATGATGGACAGAGTATGAAAAGGACAGAGTATGAAAAGGACAGAGTATGAAATGGACAGAGTATGAAATGGACAGAGTATGAAATGGACAGAGTATGAAATGGACAGAGTATGAAATGGACAGAGTATGAAATGGACAGATATATTGAGCCCCCTCCCCCATTCTAATTGCATAGATGGAAGTCATATCACGAGAGGGGGATAATATAAGTCGACCTGCAGCTATCTGGGAGGTCAGTTCTTTACATTTCTTTATCTCACTCTACCCCTCAGACAGGCTTTCTCTCCTTCCCTCTGCCCTCTCTTTCTGCTACCTCTCCTTTTCTCTGCCCTCTCTCTGCGACCTCTCCTTTTCTCTGCCCTCTCTTTCTGCTACCTCTCCTTTTCTCTGCCCTCTTTCTGCTACCTCTCCCTTTCTCTGCCCTCTTTTTGCTACCTCTCCTTTTCTCTGCCCTCTTTCTGCTCTGCTACCTCTCCTTTTCTCTGCCCTCTTTATGCTCTGCTACCTCTCCTTTTCTCTGCCCTCTCTTTCTGCTACCTCTCCTTTTCTCTGCCCTCTTTCTGCTACCTCTCCTTTTCTCTGCCCTCTTTCTGCTACCTCTCATTTTCTCTGCCCTCTCTTTCTGCTACCTCTCCTTTTCTCTGCCCTCTTTCTGCTACCTCTCCTTTTCTCTGCCCTCTCTTTCTGCTAACTCTCCTTTCTCTGCCCTCTTTCTGCTACCTCTCATTTTCTCTGCCCTCTCTTTCTGCTACCTCTCCTTTTCTCTGCCCTCTCTTTCGGCTACCTCTCCTTTTCTCTGCCCTCTTTCTGCTACCTCTCCTTTTCTCTGCCCTCTCTCTGCTACCTCTCCTTTTCTCTGCCCTCTCTTTCTGCTACCTCTCCTTTTCTCTGCCCTCTCTTTCTGCTACCTCTCCTTTTCTCTGCCCTCTCTTTCTGCTACCTCTCATTTTCTCTGCCCTCTCTTTCTGCTACCTCTCATTTTCTCTGCCCTCTCTTTCGGCTACCTCTCCTTTTCTCTGCCCTCTCTTTCGGCTACCTCTCCTTTTCTCTGCCCTCTCTTTCTGCTACCTCTCCTTTTCTCTGCATTGCTTCTTCCCTTTTCTCAGTTTCTCCCCCCCCCCCCCCTCTCTCTATGTGAGCCCCAGGGCTAGCTGTATGTGCTTGCTAGCTGTGTTCATGTTTCAGGAAGGGAGGTGGCAGGAACTAGGACTCACTGTGGCTGACTGCACTAGTCTAACCTAACCGTGTCTGGATGTGCCATGCTTGTTCGTTTATCTCTGTCTCTTTGTCCTGTTTTGGCCTCCTTTTAATGACACTGTGATTTCCTGATGCGATGTCTGCTTCTGTAACCGTTCAGCCCAGATTGAGGTTTAGAGAGAGGTGTGTGCGGCGAGGGCTAGAAGGTTAGTGGGTTTCATGGCTGCTTTCTCTGTGTATGTGTCTCTGTGGGTGTCCTGTCTGTCTGTGTGTGTGTGTGTGTTTAGCGGGCGATGATGCGGTTCTCGGAGCTGGAGCTGAAGGAGAAGGAGTGCGGGGGTGTGTCTGAGTCGGCAGCAGGACGGGAGTTGGCAGACGGCCAGCGGAGAGCGAGAGAGTGGGAACACTGCCAACACACCGCCAGGCAGGGAGAGAGGGAGGGTGAGTAACCCAATACACACACACACACACAGATAGGCAGGGTTTGGTCATAATATATACACACAGTGCGAGAGAGCGAGATGTGGGGAGAATCTTATTTTCAATGAGCGTTTTCTGCTTATCTGTGTAGAAAGAGGATAGAGGGAGGGGAGGAAGAGAGATCCAGTGGGTGGGGGAGGGAGAGAGAGCATTACAGAGATGGAGGAGTAAAGTTAGTAAGTGGATGAGAGAGAGGAATAGTGTCAGAAAAGGATTGGGGGAGAGAGGGGGAAAGAGTGAGTGGGGGAGGGGGGCTACTTGTGCTGGCGGAGAGCCCAGCTGTGTAGTGGAGCGAGGCCTGAACTGACGTGGGAGACTAATTATGAGAGTGAGTGAGAGAGGAGGAGGCTGAGAAGGAAAGAGTCATGCTCTGTGCAGCAGGGTCATGTCAGGGGGAGGAGGGGGGGGGTTCGTCCTAAAACAACCCTTTTCTTCACTTTCTCTTGTGCTCTCTCTCTACCTGTTTCTCATAGGAGAGTCAGTATGAACTCTTTACCCCACCCACTGACATCTGATTCAAAACTCTATACCCCACCCACTGACATCTGATTCAAAACTCTATACCCCACCCACTGACATCTGATTCAAAACTCTATACCCCACCCACTGACATCTGATTCAAAACTCTATACCCCACCCACTGACATCTGATTCAAAACTCTATACCCCACCCACTGACATCTGATTCAAAACTCTATACCCCACCCACTGACATCTGATTCAAAACTCTATACCCCACCCACTGACATCTGATTCAAAACTCTACCCCACCCACTGACATCTGATTCAAAACTCTATACCCCACCCACTGACATCTGATTCAAAACTCTATACCCCACCCACTGACATCTGATTCAAAACTCTATACCCCACCCACTGACATCTGATTCAAAACTCTATACCCCACCCACTGACATCTGATTCAAAACTCTATACCCCACCCACTGACATCTGATTCAAAACTCTATACCCCACCCACTGACATCTGATTCAAAACTCTACCCCATCAAAGTTTTACAGCATGTATTTGGATGTCTAACAGCCCTTCTCTCTCTCCCTTCACCCCCTCTCTCTCCCATCACCCCCCTCTCTCTCCCATCACCCCCCTCTCTCTCCCATCACCCCCCTCTCTCTCCCATCACCCCCCTCTCTCTCCCATCACCCCCCTCTCTCTCCCATCACCCCCCTCTCTCTCCCATCACCCCCCTCTCTCTCCCATCACCCCCCTCTCTCTCCCATCACCCCCCTCTCTCTCCCATCACCCCCCTCTCTCTCCCATCACCCCCCTCTCTCTCCCATCACACCCCTCTCTCTCCCATCACACCCCTCTCTCTCCCATCACACCCCTCTCTCCGTTGCTTCTTTCTCCTCCCCTTTCTTCCTCTCCTCTCTCTGTCTTCCTCCCTGGTCTAGGTGGAAGAAAGGTCTATGGGAGCAACAGAGTCCCAGTCCTCCAGAGGTGTGGGGGCCAACGGGAGAGCCTTTCCCAAGGGCAGGAGGCCTGGGAGGGTGCTAGAGATGGTGCCAGAGTGGGAGAGGGTGGGCGACGGTCACCTCCCATCCTGGCAATGGCAGACGGGCACCCCAAGGAGAAGGGAGGGCAGAATACGGTACCCACTAGCAAATGCACACACATCCTACAGGAGAAAGATGAGGAGGAGGCAGGAGAGAAGAGGGTAGAGGAGAAGGCAAGGATTACTTCAGGTGAGTGTGGGAGATGTCATTTTCTTTTATCTACCTGTTATAAAATCATCTTAGACTTCTTTCCATCTCACCCTTTCTCACAGCTGTCTCGCTCCCATCCCTCTTTCTCTCTCTGTCCATCTCACCCTTTCTCACAGCTGTCTCGCTCCCATCCCTCTTTCTCTCTCTGTCCATCCTATCGCCCCCTCTCTCTCTGTCCATCTCACCCTTTCTCACAGCTGTCTCGCTCCCATCCCTCTTTCTCTCTCTGTCCATCCTATCGCCCCCTCTCTCTCTGTCCATCTCACCCTTTCTCTCACAGCTGTCTCGCTCCCATCCCTCTTTCTCTCTCTGTCCATCCTATCGCCCCCTATCTCTCTCTCTGTCCATCCTATCGCCCCCTATCTCTCTCTCTGTCCATCCTATCGCCCCCTATCTCTCTCTCTGTCCATCCTATCGCCCCCTATCTCTCTCTCTGTCCATCCTATCGCCCCCTATCTCTCTCTCTGTCCATCCTATCGCCCCCTATCTCTCTCTCTGTCCATCCTATCGCCCCCTATCTCTCTCTCTGTCCATCCTATCGCCCCCTATCTCTCTCTCTGTCCATCCTATCGCCCCCTATCTCTCTCTCTGTCCATCCTATCGCCCCCTATCTCTCTCTCTGTCCATCCTATCGCCCCCTATCTCTCTCTCTGTCCATCCTATCGCCCCCTCTCTCTCTGTCCATCCTATCGCCATCTCTCTCTCTGTCCATCCTATCGCCCCCTCTCTCTCTGTCCATCCTATCGCCCCCTCTCTCTCTGTCCATCCTATCGCCCCCTCTCTCTCTGTCCATCCTATCGCCCCCTCTCTCTCTGTCCATCCTATCGCCCCCTCTCTCTCTGTCCATCCTATCGCCCCCTCTCTCTCTGTCCATCCTATCGCCCCCTCTCTCTCTGTCCATCCTATCGCCCCCTCTCTCTCTGTCCATCCTATCGCCCCCTCTCTCTCTGTCCATCCTATCGCCCCCTCTCTCTCTGTCCATCCTATCGCCCCCTCTCTCTCTGTCCATCCTATCGCCCCCTCTCTCTCTGTCCATCCTATCGCCCCCTCTCTCTCTGTCCATCCTATCGCCCCCTCTCTCTCTGTCCATCCTATCGCCCCCTCTCTCTCTGTCCATCCTATCGCCCCCTCTCTCTCTGTCCATCCTATCGCCCCCTCTCTCTCTGTCCATCCTATCGCCCCCTCTCTCTCTGTCCATCCTATCGCCCCCTCTCTCTCTGTCCATCCTATCGCCCCCTCTCTCTCTGTCCATCCTATCGCCCCCTCTCTCTCTGTCCATCCTATCGCCCCCTCTCTCTCTGTCCATCCTATCGCCCCCTCTCTCTCTGTCCATCCTATCGCCCCCTCTCTCTCTGTCCATCCTATCGCCCCCTCTCTCTCTGTCCATCCTATCGCCCCCTCTCTCTCTGTCCATCCTATCGCCCCCTCTCTCTCTGTCCATCCTATCGCCCCCTCTCTCTCTGTCCATCCTATCGCCCCCTCTCTCTCTGTCCATCCTATCGCCCCCTCTCTCTCTGTCCATCCTATCGCCCCCTCTCTCTCTGTCCATCCTATCGCCCCCTCTCTCTCTGTCCATCCTATCGCCCCCTCTCTCTCTGTCCATCCTATCGCCCCCTCTCTCTCTGTCCATCCTATCGCCCCCTCTCTCTCTGTCCATCCTATCGCCCCCTCTCTCTCTGTCCATCCTATCGCCCCCTCTCTCTCTGTCCATCCTATCGCCCCCTCTCTCTCTGTCCATCCTATCGCCCCCTCTCTCTCTGTCCATCCTATCGCCCCCTCTCTCTCTGTCCATCCTATCGCCCCCTCTCTCTCTGTCCATCCTATCGCCCCCCCTCTCTCTGTCCATCCTATCGCCCCCCCTCTCTCTGTCCATCCTATCGCCCCCCCTCTCTCTGTCCATCCTATCGCCCCCCCTCTCTCTGTCCATCCTATCGCCCCCCCTCTCTCTGTCCATCCTATCGCCCCCCCTCTCTCTGTCCATCCTATCGCCCCCCCTCTCTCTGTCCATCCTATCGCCCCCCCTCTCTCTGTCCATCCTATCGCCCCCCCTCGCTCTGTCCATCCTATCGCCCCCCCTCTCTCTGTCCATCCTATCGCCCCCCCTCTCTCTGTCCATCCTATCGCCCCCCCTCTCTCTGTCCATCCTATCGCCCCCCCTCTCTCTCTGTCCATCCTATCGCCCCCCCTCTCTCTCTGTCCATCCTATCGCCCCCCCTCTCTCTCTGTCCATCCTATCGCCCCCCCTCTCTCTCTGTCCATCCTATCGCCCCCCCTCTCTCTCTGTCCATCCTATCGCCCCCCCCCTCTCTCTCTGTCCATCCTATCGCCCCCCCCTCTCTCTCTGTCCATCCTATCGCCCCCCCCTCTCTCTCTGTCCATCCTATCGCCCCCCCTCTCTCTCTGTCCATCCTATCGCCCCCCCCTCTCTCTCTGTCCATCCTATCGCCCCCCCTCTCTCTCTGTCCATCCTATCGCCCCCCCCCTCTCTCTGTCCATCCTATCGCCCCCCCCCTCTCTCTGTCCATCCTATCGCCCCCCCCCTCTCTCTGTCCATCCTATCGCCCCCCCCCTCTCTCTGTCCATCCTATCGCCCCCCCCCCCCTCTCTCTGTCCATCCTATCGCCCCCCCTCTCTCTCTGTCCATCCTATCGCCCCCCCCCTCTCTCTGTCCATCCCATCGCCCCTTTCTCTCTCTTTCCATCTCATCGCCCTTCTCTCACAGCTGTCTCGCTTCCATCCCTCTTTCTGTCTGTCCATCCTATTGCCCCTCTTCCCCTCATTACCATAGATGTCTCATCTCTCTTCTCTGTTCCCTCTCTCTTTCATCACTGTCAGTTCCAATCCTCTCACTGTGTGAGGGAGGGAGAGAGGTGTTTAATCCTGTCTGAGTGGAGAGAGAGAGAGAGCAGGACAGCCATTCTCTTCAGCCGTGCTGTTCCTCTGCTGTGCTTACCCTCCCTCTTCAGAGCTGTTCTTTTCATCTCCTTTCTTCCCTCTGGCTGTTTGGCTTTCTGTTCCCGTTCCCCTTTTCTTTTGGCATGTGACATTACACTCGATCTCCCAATGCTGGCAGGCGAGAGGGATTGTCCTCCCTGTGCATTTGGGGAAAACACTATTTTACCTCTTTTCTCTTTTCCGACTTCTCGCTCTCTCTCACTTTATATATACACACAGCATCATAATACTATGCTTAACGTGAGGCTTTAAGCTCATCAGCTTGACAAAAAGTGGGCACTGTGTATGTGTGTCTTTGTTGCATTTCTGTGTCTGCATGTGTGTGTCTGTATGTGTGTGTTTATGTGTGTGTTTGTTGCATTTCTGTGTCTGTGTGTGTGTTTGTATGTGTCCTTTTTTCGTTCTTCACTAACCTCCACTTCCTGGGTCTTCAGATGTCTGTGTGCTGCCTACAGCTCCTCCTAGTAATGATGATGATGATGATGAAGAGGTCAGGAAACTTAAGGTGTGTATTGAGCTGAAGGGGCTCTGCCTCCGCAAGCCCTCTGCCTCCTCCCCTGAGAGACTAGAGGTCAAAGAGGAGAGGGCATGGTCATCACATCACAGCCCTTCCTCCCTGTCCCGGACACTCCCCCCAGCCCAAGCCCCGCCCCCGCGGGACAGGAAGTTCAAGGTCGACCCGGAAGTGAAACCTCTGCCGCAGAAACCAGAGATCACGAAGAGCTGGGCCAGAGAGATGCTGGCTAACGGAGATGCTAAACGCGGTAGGCACAATGAAGGTTGCAGTGATTTTTCTGTTGCTTTGTCGTCAGTGATGGTGGGCTTTCACTGCTGCTGTGTTCACTATAGAGCAGTCTTGTGCTTGGTGCTAAGATGTCCTGTATTATTCTTCTATACCCTCAACATCTCCCCAACATCTGACTTCTGTGGTTTCAACACCACCACCAGAGAGGAATCTATGCTCTTTATGGTTTAGCCAAAAAAATAGATGTGCTTTGTGATGTCACTTCCTCTCTATGTTAGCAGTGTGGTCATCCTACCAGGGTTTCAGGGACATGAGGGATGTCAAACACTTCCTTCTGGGTCCAGGGGGCCTATGGACATCTCATTGGGGTGTTAGAGAAGCTGTGGTTCTCTCTCTCTGAGGGGTTAGATTCATATGCTTCTGGGGTCTGGATGCACAATCTCTCTCTCTCAGGGGTTAGATTCATATGCTTCTGGGGTCTGGATGCACAATCTCTCTCTCCGGGTTGAAGAGCTCTGGAGAAGTCGTGTGCCTAGCTTGAGGAGACAGAGTGTTTGTGGGAGAGCATGTGCGCATGCCTATTCAAAATATGGGGGCAGGTGTATGTGACTAACGTGATGAATGACTGTTTCCCCTTGAGGCCAGTCAAATGGAGAGAGCAAGAGAAACAGAACGAAGGTCTGTTAAAGTAGGGCTTTCCATGTGTTCACATCATAGAGAGAGGGATTAGAGACGAAGAGTAAGAAAGGGAATTACCTGGGGTGTATTCATTACGCTGTGGAAAACATCTAGTCTGTTGCAAAATGTGTGTGTCTCCCAGACTGATGTTCATCCTCATTAATAAATCAGCACACAAAGAGAGCTAGTAGATCTTTACCTCCTCTCCCCTAACCGTCAGGGTCTCGGTCTCCTCACCCCTAACCGTCAGGGTCTCTGTCTCCTCAGTTGGATTACTCCCTTTGACCCAGCAGAGGGACAGATCGGCCCCCCAGGGGCCCTTGATGGGACCAGGCTGTGACCGGGGATCCAAGGAGCCCAGGAGAGGAGGGGTGGCGGTGAAGACTGTGGGTCAGTTCCCCCTCCCCTCTGCCCCCGAGCCCCCCACCGGTGACACCGCCTCTCTCAAGCCACGTCGTCATGGTGACATGGACAAACCCAAAGGCAAGCGGCCGTGCAAGACCAAACACACCAGCCAGAGGGAGAGAGAGATGGAGCGGAGGAGAGAGCTGCTGAATGGCGCCAGCAACCAGCACGGCAGCACTGATCTGGGAGCAGCTCTGGTGGACAAGGTGAGAGTGGCAGTGTCAGCGTTCACAGATTCCAGATTTAACAGGCTGGTAGGGTGACCAAATGGATTGCGGTGGCAAGAGGACGGAGGAAGTGAAAGGGAAAAGTAGTACGGAGGGAGCTGGAGAGAGGGAATAAGACCGAGCGAGAGATGGAATACCGTTACAATGTTTAAGAGGGCTGCTGCTTCTCTGACCCTTTCCTGCCCTGCAAAACTCATTGTGTGTGTGTGTGTGTGTGTGTGTGTGTAAAACAATGCCAACACTGTGTACGAGCGTTCTTTACATAACGAGAAAACCCTGGAGCATTTCAGCAGTAGACTTGGCGGTGAACACACACACACACACACACACACACACACACAGGAATGTGGCAGCCGCAGCAAAGCATCTGAAGCGTCTGATTTGCAAAGGAAAAAGAGGTTGTTTTCTGCTCTCACCTCGCCCGGATAGTGACAGCTGCTCCGTCTCCAATTCCACTGGGGGTAGACACACGTTGTGGGAGGGTACAGCTTTGTCTGTGAGTGAGCAGTTGTTTGTATGTGAGTAGCTATTTCTTAATTGGTATGTGTGAGTTCTCTCTAACCCCTCCTCCCCCTGTCAGGTCAGTGAGCAGTGTGCTCGAAGGAAAAGGCCCTCTTCTCCCCTACATTACCTCAGCTCTCCGGTCAAGCCCTGTTCCCCTGCAACGGGGCCCCTCTCCCTACCCCCCCAGGTGAATGGCAGTGGGACTGTCCCACCGGAGAAAGCAGGGGTGAGGAGGGCACCCCCTGCTGAGCCTCCTGTGGTGCGGCCCATCCCCCCAGAGGCACGAAGACTAATCGTCAACAAAAATGCTGGAGAGACGTTGTTACAGAGAGCAGCACGGCTCGGATACGAGGTGAGACAAACTCTCTCTACCTCTCTCCTCTCTCTCGCGCTCTGTCTCCTCGCTCTCTCTCTCGGCCTCCCCTCGCTCGCTCGCTCTCTCGGCCTCCCCTCTCTCGCTCGCTCTCTCGGCCTCCCCTCTCTCGCTCGCTCTCTCGGCCTCCCCTCTCTCGCTCGCTCTCTCGGCCTCCCCTCTCTCGCTCGCTCTCTCGGCCTCCCCTCTCTCGCTCGCTCTCTCGGCCTCCCCTCTCTCGCTCGCTCTCTCGCTCGCTCTCTCGCTCGCTCTCTCGGCCTCCCGTCTCTCGCTCGCTCTCTCGGCCTCCCCTCTCTCGCTCGGCCTCCCCTCTCTCGCTCGGCCTCCCCTCTCTCGCTCGGCCTCCCCTCTCTCGCTCGGCCTCCCCTCTCTCGCTCGCTCGCTCTCTCGGCCTCCCCTCTGTCTCTCTCGCCTTGTCTCCGCTCGCTCACTCGGCCTCCCCTCTCTCGCTCGGCCTCCCCCCTCTCGCTCGGCCTCCCCTCTCTCGCTCGCTCGGCCTCCCCTCTCTCGCTCGCTCGGCCTCCCCTCTCTCGCTCGCTCGGCCTCCCCTCTCTCGCTCGCTCGGCCTCCCCTCTCTCGCTCGCTCGGCCTCCCCTCTCTCGCTCGCTCGGCCTCCCCTCTCTCGCTCGCTCGGCCTCCCCTCTCTCGCTCGCTCGGCCTCCCCTCTCTCGCTCGCTCGGCCTTCGCTCGCTCAGGCCTCCGCTCGCTCGGCCTCCTCTCTCTCTCGCTCTGGCTCCTCTGGCTCTCTCGCTCTGGCTCCTCTCGCTCAGGCTCCTCTCGCTCTCTCTCTCTCCCTCTCTCTCTCCCTCTGGCTCCTCTCGCTCGCTCTCTCTCTCGCTCGCTCGGCCTCCCCTCTCTCGCTCTCTCGGCCTCTCGCTCTCTCTCTCTCCCTCTCTCTCTCCCTCTGGCTCCTCTCGCTCGCTCTCTCTCTCGCTCGCTCGGCCTCCCCTCTCTCGCTCTCTCGGCCTCCCCTCTCTCGCTCTCTCGGCCTCCCCTCTCTCGCTCTCTCGGCCTCCCCTCTCTCGCTCTCTCGGCCTCCCCTCTCGCTCTCTCGGCCTCCCCTCTCTCGCTCTCTCGGCCTCCCCTCTCTCGCTAGCTCGGCCTCCCCTCTCTCGCTCGCTCGGCCTCCCCTCTCTCGCTCGCTCGCTCGGCCTCCCCTCTCTCGCTCGCTCGGCCTCCCCTCTCTCGCTCGCTCGGCCTCCCCTCTCTCGCTCGCTCGGCCTCCCCTCTCTCGCTCGCTCGGCCTCCCCTCTCTCGCTCGCTCGGCCTTCGCTCGCTCAGGCCTCCGCTCGCTCGGCCTCCTCTCTCTCTCGCTCTGGCTCCTCTGGCTCTCTCGCTCTGGCTCCTCTCGCTCAGGCTCCTCTCGCTCTCTCTCTCTCCCTCTCTCTCTCCCTCTGGCTCCTCTCGCTCGCTCTCTCTCTCGCTCGCTCGGCCTCCCCTCTCTCGCTCTCTCGGCCTCTCGCTCTCTCTCTCTCCCTCTGGCTCCTCTCGCTCGCTCTCTCTCTCGCTCGCTCGGCCTCCCCTCTCTCGCTCTCTCGGCCTCCCCTCTCTCGCTCTCTCGGCCTCCCCTCTCTCGCTCTCTCGGCCTCCCCTCTCTCGCTCTCTCGGCCTCCCCTCTCGCTCTCTCGGCCTCCCCTCTCTCGCTCTCTCGGCCTCCCCTCTCTCGCTAGCTCGGCCTCCCCTCTCTCGCTCGCTCGGCCTCCCCTCTCTCGCTCGCTCGCTCGGCCTCCCCTCTCTCGCTCGCTCGGCCTCCCCTCTCTCGCTCGCTCGGCCTCCCCTCTCTCGCTCGCTCGGCCTCCCCTCTCTCGCTCGCTCGGCCTCCCCTCTCTCGCTCGCTCGGCCTCCCCTCTCTCGCTCGCTCGGCCTCCCCTCTCTCGCTCGCTCGGCCTCCCCTCGCTCGCTCGCTCGGCCTCCCCTCGCTCGCTCGCTCGGCCTCCCCTCGCTCGCTCGCTCGGCCTCCCCTCGCTCGCTCGCTCGGCCTCCCCTCGCTCGCTCGGCCTCCCCTCGCTCGCTCGCTCTGGCTCCTTTCTCTCGCTCTGGCTCCTCTCGCTCTCTCTCTCTCGCTCTGGCTCCTCTCGCTCTCTCTCTCTCGCTCTGGCTCCTCTCGCTCTCTCTCTCTCTCTCGCTCTGGCTCCTCTCGCTCTCTCTCTCTCTCGCTCTCTCTCTCTCGCTCTGGCTCCTCTCGCTCTCTCTCTCTCGCTCTCTCTCTCTCGCTCTGGCTCCTCTCGCTCTCTCTCTCTCTCGCTCTCTCTCTCTCGCTCTGGCTCCTCTCGCTCTCTCTCTCTCTCTCGCTCTGGCTCCTCTCGATCCCTCTGTCTCTCTCGCTCTGGCTCCTCTCGATCCCTCTGTCTCTCTCGCTCTGGCTCCTCTCGATCCCTCTGTCTCTCTCGCTCTGGCTCCTCTCTCTCTCTCTCTCGCGCTCTGACTCCTCTCGCTCTCTCTCTCGGCCTCCCCTCGCTCTCTCTCTCGGCCTCCCCTCTCTCGCTCGCTCGGCCTCCCCTCTCTCGCTCGCTCGGCCTCCCCTCTCTCGCTCGCTCGGCCTCCCCTCTCTCGCTCAGGCTCCTCTCCCTCTCCCTCTCTCCCTCTGTCTCTCTCCCTCTCCCTCTCTCCCTCTGTCTCTCTCCCTCTGGTTCCTCTCGCTCTCTCTCTCTCTCGCTCTGGCTCTTCTCGCTCCCTCTGTCTCTCTCGCTCTGGCTCCTCTCGCTCTCTTTGTCTCCTCCCTCTCTCTCCTCTCTCTCTCTCGCTCTCTGTCTCCCCTCTCTCTGTCTCTCACGCTCGGTCTCCCCTCTCTCTGTCTCTCACGCTCGGTCTCCTCTCTCTCTGTCTCTCGCGCTCTGTCTCCTCTCTCTCTGTCTCTCGCGCTCTGTCTCCTCTCTCTCTGTCTCTCGCGCTCTGTCTCCTCTCTCTCTGTCTCTCGCGCTCTGTCTCCTCTCTCTCTGTCTCTCGCGCTCTGTCTCCTCTCTCTCTGTCTCTCGCGCTCTGTCTCCTCTCTCTCTGTCTCTCGCGCTCTGTCTCCTCGCTCTCTCGCGCTCTGTCTCCTCGCTCTCTCGCGCTCTGTCTCCTCGCTCTCTCGCGCTCTGTCTCCTCGCTCTCTCGCGCTCTGTCTCCTCGCTCTCTCGCGCTCTGTCTCCTCGCTCTCTCGCGCGCTGTCTCCTCGCTCTCTCGCGCTCTGTCTCCTCGCTCTCTCGCGCTCTGTCTCCTCGCTCTCTCGCGCTCTGTCTCCTCGCTCTCTCGCGCTCTGTCTCCTCGCTCTCTCGCGCTCTGTCTCCTCGCTCTCTCGCGCTCTGTCTCCTCGCTCTCTCGCGCTCTGTCTCCTCGCTCTCTCGCGCTCTGTCTCCTCGCTCTCTCGCGCTCTGTCTCCTCGCTCTCTCGCGCTCTGTCTCCTCGCTCTCTCGCGCTTTGTCTCCTCGCTCTCTCGCGCTCTGTCTCCTCGCTCTCTCGCGCTCTGTCTCCTCGCTCTCTCGCGCTCTGTCTCCTCGCTCTCTCGCGCTCTGTCTCCTCGCTCTCTCGCGCTCTGTCTCCTCGCTCTCTCGCGCGCTGTCTCCTCGCTCTCTCGCGCTCTGTCTCCTCGCTCTCTCGCGCTCTGTCTCCTCGCTCTCTCGCGCTCTGTCTCCTCGCTCTCTCGCGCTCTGTCTCCTCGCTCTCTCGCGCTCTGTCTCCTCGCTCTCTCGCGCTCTGTCTCCTCGCTCTCTCGCGCTCTGTCTCCTCGCTCTCTCGCGCTCTGTCTCCTCGCTCTCTCGCGCTCTGTCTCCTCGCTCTCTCGCGCTCTGTCTCCTCGCTCTCTCGCGCTCTGTCTCCTCGCTCTCTCGCGCTCTGTCTCCTCGCTCTCTCGCGCTCTGTCTCCTCGCTCTCTCGCGCTCTGTCTCCTCGCTCTCTCGCGCTCTGTCTCCTCGCTCTCTCGCGCTCTGTCTCCTCGCTCTCTCGCGCTCTGTCTCCTCGCTCTCTCGCTCTCGGCTTCCCCTCGCTCGCTCGCTCTCTCGGCCTCCCCTCTCTCGCTCGCTCTCTCGGCCTCCCCTCTCTCGCTCGCTCTCTCGGCCTCCCCTCTCTCGCTCGCTCTCTCGGCCTCCCCTCTCTCGCTCGCTCTCTCGGCCTCCCCTCTCTCGCTCGCTCTCTCGGCCTCCCCTCTCTCGCTCGCTCTCTCGGCCTCCCCTCTCTCGCTCGCTCTCTCGCTCGCTCTCTCGGCCTCCCGTCTCTCGCTCGCTCTCTCGGCCTCCCCTCTCTCGCTCGGCCTCCCCTCTCTCGCTCGGCCTCCCCTCTCTCGCTCGGCCTCCCCTCTCTCGCTCGCTCGCTCTCTCGGCCTCCCCTCAGTCTCTCTCGCCTTGTCTCCGCTCGCTCACTCGGCCTCCCCTCTCTCGCTCGGCCTCCCCCCTCTCGCTCGGCCTCCCCTCTCTAGCTCGCTCGGCCTCCCCTCTCTCGCTCGCTCGGCCTCCCCTCTCTCGCTCGCTCGGCCTCCCCTCTCTCGCTCGCTCGGCCTCCCCTCTCTCGCTCGCTCGGCCTCCCCTCTCTCGCTCGCTCGGCCTCCCCTCTCTCGCTCGCTCGGCCTTCGCTCGCTCAGGCCTCCGCTCGCTCGGCCTCCTCTCTCTCTCGCTCTGGCTCCTCTGGCTCTCTCGCTCTGGCTCCTCTCGCTCAGGCTCCTCTCGCTCTCTCTCTCTCCCTCTCTCTCTCCCTCTGGCTCCTCTCGCTCGCTCTCTCTCTCGCTCGCTCGGCCTCCCCTCTCTCGCTCTCTCGGCCTCTCGCTCTCTCTGGCTCCTCTCGCTCTCTCTCTCTCCCTCTCTCTCTCCCTCTGGCTCCTCTCGCTCGCTCTCTCTCTCGCTCGCTCGGCCTCCCCTCTCTCGCTCTCTCGGCCTCCCCTCTCTCGCTCTCTCGGCCTCCCCTCTCTCGCTCTCTCGGCCTCCCCTCTCGCTCTCTCGGCCTCCCCTCTCTCGCTCTCTCGGCCTCCCCTCTCTCGCTCGCTCGGCCTCCCCTCTCTCGCTCGCTCGGCCTCCCCTCTCTCGCTCGCTCGGCCTCCCCTCTCTCGCTCGCTCGGCCTCCCCTCTCTCGCTCGCTCGGCCTCCCCTCTCTCGCTCGCTCGGCCTCCCCTCTCTCGCTCGCTCGGCCTCCCCTCTCTCGCTCGCTCGGCCTCCCCTCGCTCGCTCGCTCGGCCTCCCCTCTCTCGCTCGCTCGGCCTCCCCTCTCTCGCTCGCTCGGCCTCCCCTCGCTCGCTCGCTCGGCCTCCCCTCGCTCGCTCGCTCGGCCTCCCCTCGCTCGCTCGCTCGGCCTCCCCTCGCTCGCTCGCTCTGGCTCCCCTCGCTCTCTCGCTCTGGCTCCTCTCGCTCTCTCTCTCTCGCTCTGGCTCCTCTCGCTCTCTCTCTCTCGCTCTGGCTCCTCTCGCTCTCTCTCTCTCGCTCTGGCTCCTCTCGCTCTCTCTCTCTCTCTCGCTCTGGCTCCTCTCGCTCTCTCTCTCGCTCTCTCTCTCTCGCTCTGGCTCCTCTCGCTCTCTCTCTCTCGCTCTCTCTCTCTCGCTCTGGCTCCTCTCGCTCTCTCTCTCTCGCTCTCTCTCTCTCGCTCTGGCTCCTCTCGCTCTCTCTCTCTCGCTCTGGCTCCTCTCGATCCCTCTGTCTCTCTCGCTCTGGCTCCTCTCGATCCCTCTGTCTCTCTCGCTCTGGCTCCTCTCGCTCTCTGTCTCTCTCGCTCTGGCTCCTCTCTCTCTCTCTCTCGTGCTCTGACTCCTCTCTCTCTCTCTCTCGCGCTCTGACTCCTCTCTCTCTCTCTCTCGCGCTCTGTCTCCTCGCTCTCTCTCTCGGCCTCCCCTCTCTCGCTCGCTCGGCCTCCCCTCTCTCGCTCGCTCGGCCTCCCCTCTCTCGCTCGCTCGGCCTCCCCTCTCTCGCTCGCTCGGCCTCCCCTCTCTCGCTCGCTCGGCCTCCCCTCTCTCGCTCGCTCGGCCTCCCCTCTCTCGCTCGCTCGGCCTCCCCTCTCTCGCTCGCTCGGCCTCCCCTCTCTCGCTCGCTCGGCCTCCCCTCTCTCGCTCGCTCGGCCTCCCCTCTCTCGCTCAGGCTCCTCTCCCTCTCCCTCTCTCCCTCTGTCTCTCTCCCTCTCCCTCTCTCCCTCTGTCTCTCTCCCTCTGGCTCCTCTCGCTCTCTCTCTCTCTCGCTCTGGCTCTTCTCGCTCCCTCTGTCTCTCTCGCTCTGGCTCTTCTCGCTCCCTCTGTCTCTCTCGCTCTGGCTCCTCTCGCTCTCTTTGTCTCCTCCCTCTCTCTCCTCTCTCTCTCTCTCGCTCTCTGTCTCCTCTCTCTCTGTCTCTCACGCTCGGTCTCCTCTCTCTCTGTCTCTCGCGCTCTGTCTCCTCTCTCTCTGTCTCTCGCGCTCTGTCTCCTCTCTCTCTGTCTCTCGCGCTCTGTCTCCTCGCTCTCTCGCGCTCTGTCTCCTCGCTCTCTCGCGCTCTGTCTCCTCGCTCTCTCGCGCTCTGTCTCCTCGCTCTCTCGCGCTCTGTCTCCTCGCTCTCTCGCGCTCTGTCTCCTCGCTCTCTCGCGCTCTGTCTCCTCGCTCTCTCGCGCTCTGTCTCCTCGCTCTCTCGCGCTCTGTCTCCTCGCTCTCTCGCGCTCTTTCTCCTCGCTCTCTCGCGCTCTTTCTCCTCGCTCTCTCGCGCTCTGTCTCCTCGCTCTCTCGCGCTCTGTCTCCTCGCTCTCTCGCGCTCTGTCTCCTCGCTCTCTCGCGCTCTGTCTCCTCGCTCTCTCGCGCTCTGTCTCCTCGCTCTCTCGCGCTCTGTCTCCTCGCTCTCTCGCGCTCTGTCTCCTCGCTCTCTCGCGCTCTGTCTCCTCGCTCTCTCGCGCTCGGTCTCCTCGCTCTCTCGCGCTCGGTCTCCTCGCTCTCTCGCGCTCTGTCTCCTCGCTCTCTCGCGCTCTGTCTCCTCGCTCTCTCGCGCTCTGTCTCCTCGCTCTCTCGCGCTCTGTCTCCTCGCTCTCTCGCGCTCTGTCTCCTCGCTCTCTCGCGCTCTGTCTCCTCGCTCTCTCGCGCTCTGTCTCCTCGCTCTCTCGCGCTCTGTCTCCTCGCTCTCTCTCTCGGCCTCCCCTCGCTCTCTCTCGGCCTCCTCTCGCTCGCTCGGCCTCCCCTCTCTCGCTCGCTCGGCCTCCCCTCTCTCGCTCGCTCGGCCTCCCCTCTCTCGCTCGCTCGGCCTCCCCTGTCTCGCTCGCTCGGCCTCCCCTGTCTCGCTCGCTCGGCCTCCCCTGTCTCGCTCGCTCGGCCTCCCCTGTCTCGCTCGCTCGGCCTCCCCTGTCTCGCTCGCTCGGCCTCCCCTCTCTCGCTCGCTCGGCCTCCCCTCTCTCGCTCGCTCGGCCTCCCCTCTCTCGCTCGCTCGGCCTCCCCTCTCTCGCTCGCTCGGCCTCCCCTCTCTCGCTCGCTCGGCCTCCCCTCTCTCGCTCGCTCGGCCTCCCCTCTCTCGCTCGCTCGGCCTCCCCTCTCTCGCTCGCTCGGCCTCCCCTCTCTCGCTCGCTCGGCCTCCCCTCTCTCGCTCGCTCGGCCTCCCCTCTCTCGCTCGCTCGGCCTCCCCTCGCTCGCTCGCTCGGCCTCCTCTCGCTCGCTCGCTCGGCCTTCGCTCGCTCGCTCGGCCTACCCTCGCTCGCTCGCTCGGCCTGCCCTCTCTCGCTCTCTCGCTCGGCCTCCCCTCGCTCGCTCGCTCGGCCTCCTCTCGCTCTGGCTCCTCTCTCTCTCTGTCGCGCTCTGTCTCCTCGCTCTCTCTCTTGGCCTCCCCTCGCTCTCTCTCTTGGCCTCCCCTCGCTCTCTCTCTTGGCCTCCCCTCGCTCTCTCTCTTGGCCTCCCCTCGCTCTCTCTCTTGGCCTCCCCTCGCTCTCTCTCTTGGCCTCCCCTCGCTCTCTCTCTCGGCCTCCCCTCGCTCTCTCTCTCGGCCTCCCCTCGCTCTCTCTCTCGGCCTCCCCTCGCTCTCTCTCTCGGCCTCCCCTCGCTCTCTCTCTCGGCCTCCCCTCGCTCTCTCTCTCGGCCTCCCCTCGCTCTCTCTCTCGCTCGGCCTCCCCTCGCTCTCTCTCTCGCTCGGCCTCCCCTCGCTCTCTCTCTCGCTCGGCCTCCCCTCGCTCTCTCTCTCGCTCGGCCTCCCCTCGCTCTCTCTCTCGCTCGGCCTCCCCTCGCTCTCTCTCTCGCTCGGCCTCCCCTCGCTCTCTCTCTCGCTCGGCCTCCCCTCGCTCTCTCTCTCGCTCGGCCTCCCCTCGCTCTCTCTCTCGCTCGGCCTCCCCTCGCTCTCTCTCTCTCGGCCTCCCCTCGCTCTCTCTCTCGCTCGGCCTCCCCTCGCTCTCTCTCTCGCTCGGCCTCCCCTCGCTCTCTCTCTCGCTCGGCCTCCCCTCGCTCTCTCTCTCGCTCGGCCTCCGCTCGCTCACTTGGCCTCCCCTCTCTCGCTCGCTCGCTCGGCCTCCCCTCGCTCGCTCTCTCTCTCGCTCTCGCTCTCTCTCTCGCTCTCTCTCTCGCTCTCTCTCTCGCTCTCTCTCGCTCCTCTCGCTCTCTCTCTCTCGCTCTCTCTCTCTCGCTCTGGCTCCTCTCTCTCTCGCTCTCTCTCTCTCACTCTGGCTCCTCTCGCTCTCTCTCTCTCTCTCGCTCTGGCTCCTCTCGCTCCCTCTGTCTCTCTCGCTCTGGCTCCTCTCGCTCTCTCTCGCTCTGGCTCCTCTTGCTCCCTCTGTCTCTCTCCCTCTGTCTCCCCGCACCTCTGTCTCCTCTCTCTGTCTCCTCGCACTCTCTTTGTCTCCTCCCTCTCTCTCTCTCGCGCTCTCTCATCTCTCTCTCTTGCGCTCTGTCTCCTCTCTCTCTCTCTCTCTCTCTCTCTCTCTCTCTCTCTCTCTCTCTCTCTCTCTCTCTCTCGTGCGCTCTGTTGCCTCTCGCTCGCTCGGCCTCCTCTCGCTCGCGCTCTGTCTCCTCTCTCGTGCTCGCTCGCTCGCTCGGCCTCCCGCTCGCTCGGCCTCCCGTCTCTCGCAGTGGTTCCTCAGGACAGACTAGAGTCAGTATGAGAGAGGAGACAACATGATACAGTCTTGACTCCCAGTGAGTTCAGGGGTTCTTCAGGACAGACTAGAGGTAATTTGCAGGTCAGTTGGTAGAGCATGGCAATTCTAACAACAGGGTAGTTGGTTCAATTCTCGGGACCACCCATACGTAAATGTATGCCCGCATGACTAAGTTGCTTTGGATAATAGTGTCTGCTGTGTGTGTAGATAGATCGGTGGGGTTATAACCTTGTGGGTGTGGTAACTAGTGACGACCCTTCTCACTTCACAGGTTAGCATTTCTCGCCATGAATGTTGTTCTGGAGGCAGCTCTGCAGAGTGACCACAAGCTGGAGGAGCCACAGTCATAAAATCAGATTATAAACCTAACCTTAAGCACCCTACTAATCCTTGTTGCCTAACCCTAACCATAACCTTAAATGAAGACCAAAAAGCAAATTTTTGTCCTCATGTATTTTTACAATATTGCCAATTTTGACTTTGCAGCTGACCTAAATTGAAATGACTCAGTTCTGCCTCCAGGTCAAGACTCATGACAAACTTCAACCTGTGTAGCCCTCGCCTCACGTCTCTTGCCTGCTACATTACTTCTCTCACTGTGTGCGTGAATGACGTCATTCGGGCTTAGACATAGCGCGCACTTAAAAAAAGAAGAGCTTGCTTCTATGCAAATGTTGTTGATCAGTACAATAAAATCAGTCCCAAATGGAAGGGGGAAATGTTTAATCATCTGTAGCCCCATGACATCAGTCGAAACAAACTCCATCTCAGTGCATGCACACACTGCTATTGAAGATGCATTCACCTGTATTGGGAATTGGCCTAGGCTCAGAGCTCTACATTAGAAACATTCCTTGGTAGCACTGGTACGCCCAACTAGAAAAATGTAGGAGCACCAGAATGTTCAAAACATTTATTTTTTATTTTTATTGATATGCATTCTAGATACGGCCTATATGCTTCTAGCTTCTTCTGAAGCACATGTTCCCTAGAAACTATTATGTAACTCTGTAAATTAATTAGTTTAATATAACTCAAATGTTGATACAAATACCTGTCATTGAAATGAAAAAGAGTTGTGAAAAATGAGGTTTCTACTGTTTCCTACTGAGATGCATTACATAGACAACTGTACACTGTCTGTTTAAGAATGTCAGGTTTGTGATGAGGACATGCAAATCTGTCATTCAGTCATTGCTATGATCGTTGATCACCTGAAGAAGCTATGCCTTTCCTTTTCCTGCCCCCACGTTTGGATATACTGTTAAAGTTACCAGGTTGTTGGCTAGCCAATCGGGTACCTTGACTGAACAAAGTGTAAACAAATGGTTAACGACGCCTGAGTCTTTTTAGAACTGCCCACAACATGGTTTGTGAATGTAAAATGTGCTCCCCGCGATCCAGGAAGATAAATGTTGTGCCGGTAATATGGGTCAGATCTTTTGACCCTTTGACCTGTAGTAATCGTGCAACGATGACGCTATCAAATCTGCTGTCGCTTTTTCCTCGGGGACAGTCCAGCGAAGCCTTATTATTACAACCATTATTATCTGGTAAGTCGCGCAGTGCTCCCAAAATACAACTCCTGGTCGCGCAGTGCTCCCAAAATACAACTCCTGGTCGCGCAGTGCTCCCAAAATACAACTCCTGGTCGCGCAGTGCTCCCAAAATACAACTCCTGGTCGCGCAGTGCTCCCAAAATACAACTCCTGGTCGCGCAGTGCTCCCAAAATACAACTCCTGGTCGCGCAGTGCTCCCAAAATACAACTCCTGGTCGCGCAGTGCTCCCAAAATACAACTCCTGGTCGCGCAGTGCTCCCAAAATACAACTCCTGGTTGCGCAGTGCTCCCAAAATACAACTCCTGGTTGTGCAGTGCTCCCAAAATACAACTCCTGGTTGTGCAGTGCTCCCAAAATACAACTCCTGGTTGTGCAGTGCTCCCAAAATACAACTCCTGGTTGTGCAGTGCTCCCAAAATACAACTCCTGGTTGTGCAGTGCTCCCAAAATACAACTCCTGGTTGTGCAGTGCTCCCAAAATACAACTCCTGGTTGTGCAGTGCTCCCAAAATACAACTCCTGGTTGTGCAGTGCTCCCAAAATACAACTCCTGGTTGTGCAGTGCTCCCAAAATACAACTCCTGGTTGTGCAGTGCTCCCAAAATACAACTCCTGGTTGTGCAGTGCTCCCAAAATACAACTCCTGGTTGTGCAGTGCTCCCAAAATACAACTCCTGGTCGCGCAGTGCTCCCAAAATACAACTCCTGGTTGTGCAGTGCTCCCAAAATACAACTCCTGGTCGCGCAAAATACAACACGCACAGCGAAATATTTAGTTGTTCGCACTTTAGAACCCTGCATCTTGATTTACCCAGGTTATCAATAGATGAACCATTCAAATAAATGATATTGAACTCAAGATCTGTCTGGCTCAAGTGCCATTCTGGGACTTTGGTGAATATGCCTTTTGTTGATGTGGTATTGTTTTGGTATCGTAATGGTAATGAACATTCTGGTATCATGACAACACTAACACGTGCGTACACACACCTTGACACCCGGTGTTCTGCATATTTCATGTTGGTTTAGTTTTGTCCTCCATGCCGCTGCATATGAAAGCCCACTCTCTTCCTCCCCCGCTTTTTATTTCTCTTCCTCCCTCCCTCGCTTTCAGCGTTTTAAATGGTAATGAGCAGAGACTGGGTGGATGTCTTCATCTCTCTCTCTGGCACATGGGCTCAGCCTCATGTTACATATGGCTTCTACCTACATGCTGCTCAGCCTCATGTTACACATGGCTTCATGCTGCTCAGCCTCATGTTACACATGGCTTCTACCTACATGCTGCTCAGCCTCATGTTACACATGGCTTCTACCTACATGCTGCTCAGCCTCATGTTACACATGGCTTCTACCTACATACTGCTCAGCCTCATGTTACACATGGCTTCTACCTACATGCTGCTCAGCCTCATGTTACACATGGCTTCTACCTACATGCTGCTCAGCCTCGTGTTACACATGGCTTCTACCTACATGCTGCTCAGCCTCGTGTTACACATGGCTTCTACCTACATGCTGCTCAGCCTCGTGTTACACATGGCTTCTACCTACATGCTGCTCAGCTCTTCACCACTGACTTATAGCCAGAAGTGTATTGCTATTTATGTTTGCGTGTGATGCATAGCTTTCCTCCTCTCTGTTTATCGGTGCTTAGATGTCCCTGCGGCTCCCGTCCACTCGATCCATGGATCACTCTCTGGCCCTGGCACGCGTACATACAGCGCTGTTGTGATGTGTGGCGTGATGATTCTTGTATAGATGCTTGTAACATGTCTGAGTGATGCATTGATTGCAGTTGAGTGCAGGGAGCATTCTAGAGAGGGAGAGGAGGGAGGAGGAGCGTCTCATTTTACTGTGGAGGAGTGTGTGTGTGTGTGTGTGTGTGTGTGTGTGTGTGTGTGTGTGTGTGTGTGTGTGAGCCGGTGTTCTCGTGGTGTGCTCCTCTGTCTCACAGCGATATTAAACAAGGAGGGTTAACGCTTCCACCACACACCCCACACACACGTGCTCACAGCAAGAGGAGTCTTGGACCTTAGGTAGACTCCAGAGTCCCTCTCCAGTTGGCAGAGCTAGGAGTTGGTTGACTTAGCTCTTCTATCCTGCTTTCTTGCTGTCCTTTTTCTCTGTCACCCTCCTCCTTTTCCCCTCTTTCTTCTGTTTTTCTCCTCATCTCCAGTCTTCCCCTTTGTCCTCAGTTCTCTCCTCCTGCTCTCAGGGAGAAAGTGTGTAATAATCTCTTGGAGTAGACAGCGGTCCAGAATTAGCATAGAAATGGACGTTTGGAACCTCAGCCTAGGTTTAGATGAGCCACTTCTCTCTCAGTGGAAGGCTGTTAAGGACTTTGTGCGTATGTGTGCGTGTGCCAATTCTCTCTCTTAGAATGAACACCACGGTATAGACCCACACTACCGGAACCAAACTGTGCAATCATTCTGCTCCAGAGTTCCCACACAGTGCTAGTGAGGTTTTATTTAAAGCATCATGTCAGCTCTATCAGGTTGGTTAGTAACCAGAGGGGATAAACACTAAATGGAACCCAGCCCTTTCTGTGTTCCATCTCTCATTGTCATAACCATATAAATGGTTCCAAAGCTTTGTTCCACTCTGATCTATAGAGCCTTCAGAAAGTATTCACACCCCTAGGCTTTTCCCACATTTTGTTGTTCCAGCGGGGCTTCTCACTGGCCTACACAGAAAACCCCATAATGTCAACGTGTAAATCGACATTTTTACAAATTAATTTAAAATGAGAAGCTGAAGTGTCTTGAGTCAAGTTTTCAACCTCATGGCAAGCCTAAATAAGTTCAGGAGGAATAACAATTTCAGGAGTAATAACAAGTCTCATAAATTGCATGGACTAATAATAGTGCAATAATAGTGTTCAACACACAATTATTTGTAACGTCCCTCAGTCAAGCAGTGAATTTCAAACTCAAAGACCAGGGAGGTTTTCCAATGGCTCGCAGAGAAAGGCACCTATTGGTAGAAAAAAAAAGCTGACACTGAATATCCCTTTGATCATGGTGAAGTTATTAACTACACTTTGGATGGTGTATCAATACACCCAGTCACTACAAAGATACAGGCGTCCTTCCTAACTCAGTTTCCGGAGAGGAAGGAAACTGCTCAGGGATTTCACTGAGGGCAATGGTGACTTTAAAACAGTTAGTTTATTGGCTGTGATAAGAGGAAACTGAAGATGGATCAACAACATTTTAGTTACTTCACAATACTAATCTAATTGACAGAGTGAAAAGAAGGTTCCCTGTACAGAATACAAATATTCCAAAACATGCATCCTGTTTGCAATACGGCACTAAAGTAAAACTGCAAAAAAAGTGGCAAAGAAATTAACTTTATGTTCTGAATAGAAAGTGTTATGTTTGGGGCAAATCCAACACATCACTGAGTTCCACTCTTCATATTTTCAAGCATGTAGGCAGGCAGAATGACGCATGTAGGCAGGCAGAATGACGCATGTAGGCAGGCAGAATGACGCATGTAGGCAGGCAGAATGACGCATGCAGGCAGGCAGAATGACGCATGCAGGCAGGCAGAATGACGCATGCAGGCAGGCAGAATGACGCATGCAGGCAGGCAGAATGACGCATGCAGGCAGGCAGAATGACGCATGCAGGCAGGCAGAATGACGCATGCAGGCAGGCAGAATGACGCATGCAGGCAGGCAGAATGACGCATGCAGGCAGGCAGAATGACGCATGCAGGCAGGCAGAATGACGCATGCAGGCAGGCAGAATGACGCATGCAGGCAGGCAGAATGACGCATGCAGGCAGGCAGAATGACGCATGCAGGCAGGCAGAATGACGCATGCAGGCAGGCAGAATGACGCATGCAGGCAGGCAGAATGACGCATGCAGGCAGGCAGGCAGGCAGAATGACGCTTGTAGGCAGGCAGGCAGGCAGAATGACGCATGTAGGCAGGCAGAATGACGCATGTAGGCAGGCAGGCAGGCAGAATTACGCACGTAGGCAGGCAGGCAGGCAGGCAGGCAGAATGACACACGTAGGCAGGCAGGCAGGCAGGCAGGCAGGCAGGCAGAATGACGCACGCAGGCAGGCAGAATGACGCACGCAGGCAGGCAGAATGACGCACGTAGGCAGGCAGGCAGAATGAGGCAGGCAGGCAGGCAGGCAGGCAGGCAGAATGACGCACGTAGGCAGGCAGGCAGGCAGAATGACGCACGTAGGCAGGCAGGCAGAATGACGCACGTAGGCAGACAGGCAGAATGACGCACGTAGGCAGGCAGGCAGGCAGGCAGAATGACGCACGCACGTAGGCAGGCAGGCAGAATGAATGACGCACGCACGTAGGCAGGCAGAATGACGCACGCAGGCAGGCAGGCAGAATTACGCACGCAGGCAGGCAGGCAGGCAGGCAGGCAGGCAGGCAGGCAGAATTACGCACGTAGGCAGGCAGGCAGGCAGAATTACGCACGTAGGCAGACAGGCAGGCAGAATTACGCACGCAGGATACACATGGTATACACCGTCGTTCCTTCTCCACAACAAGAAATTCTAACAGATAAAAATAGGAACATAAGGTAAATGTCTCCGTAGAATAGAATAAACATTTTAGCATAAAAGAGTTAGACTGACACACCGACACACCGACCAACATAGTTAGACCAGCTCTAGTTTTGGATTCTTGCTGTTCTGTTGTGTGTGGGTGTATGCAGCTATCTCTGTCTGTGTGTGTGTGTGTGTGTGTGAACACACTCATCTGTGCCTCCCTCTGTCCCCTGCAGGAGGTGGTGCTGTACTGCGTGGAGAACCGTGTGTGTGAGGTGAACCACAGGGACCATGCAGGCTACTGTGCCCTCCACGAGGCCTGCGCCCGCGGCTGGCTTTCTATAGTCATACACCTGCTGGAGCACGGGGCCGACATCAACTGCAGCGCACAGGACGGCACTAGGTACACACACACAATGCAGTATACACACACAATGCAGTATACACACACACACACACACACACACACTGCGGTATACACACACACACTGCGGTATACACACACACATTGCGGTATACACACACACATTGCGGTATACACACACACATTGCGGTATACACACACACATTGCGGTATACACACACACATTGCGGTATACACACACACATTGCGGTATACACACACACATTGCGGTATACACACACACATTGCGGTATACACACACACAATGCGGTATACACACACACAATGCGGTATACACACACACATTGCGGTATACACACACACATTGCGGTATACACACACACATTGCGGTATACACACACACATTGCGGTATACACACACACATTGCGGTATACACACACACATTGCGGTATACACACACACACTGCGGTATACACACACACACTGCGGTATACACACACAATGCGGTATACACACAAACAATGCAATATACACACACACACACACACACACACACACACAATGCAGTATGCACACACACACACAATGCAGTATGCACACACACACACACAATGCAGTATGCACACACACAATGCAGTATACACACACTCAGATGCAGAAACACACACGCGTGCGCGCACACACAGTTTTTCCTATTACATTAATGTGTGTGTGTGTCCAGGCCTCTGCATGACGCGGTGGAAAATGACCATCTGGATGTAGTGCGGGTGTTGCTGTCCTACGGGGCTGACCCTACTCTGTCCACCTACTCCGGCCGCGGTCTGCTCAAGATGACCCACAGCAACAGCATGGAGCGATTCCTCACTGGTCAGTCACTCACTACTATACTGCTGCTCTACCCCTCACTGGTCAGTCACTCACTACTATACTGCTGCTCTAGCCCTCACTGGTCAGTCACTCACTACTATACTGCTGCTCTACCCCTCACTGTGTCCCACTGTGCTTCTCATTCTCCATCTCAAAGCACTCTCCCTTGGTCTGCTTTTAAAAACCGTTCTCTCTCAAACACACACATGCTGAAAACAGTCCCTTCTTCCACCCCTTTCCTTTCCCCACACCACCTGTGTGAGGGGATTCAGTCGGTTGGGATACGTGCTCGCTCATCTGTCTGGTTACTTAGCAACGGCCGATCTGTTTGCTTAGTGTATGTGCAGAAATGGGCTTCTCAGAACACGCTCACTCTAGAAAATAGAAAGTGTGTGTGTGTGTGTGTGTGTGACAAATGGGATCTCTGCTACATACATATGGAGAATGAAAAGGAACCACACACACCCCCTCACATAGCCGGTGGCGTCCATCTCTTTCTATCCGAACAAGTAAAACCCAATTACCTCAGATAGACAGCAGGCCTTGAGAGAGGAGAGGCGTAGGTAGAGAGGGAGAAAGGGAGGGAGAGCTGGAGAAGGGTTTAGACGGAAAGATAGAGCGAGCGACAGAGATTGTGTGTGTACTCCTCCCTCCACCTGGTCCCACTCATCTGGAGGTCGTTAATCCCTCCAAACACACGCCAGACACCCAACGCCTCAGTACTGGCACTCAGCCCAGGTCTTACTGGCTCTCTGTGTTTGTGTGTACTTGGTTTGTGTGTGCGCCTAGTACCGTAAATGTGTGTGTGTGTGTGTGTGTGTGTGTGTGTGTCATAGAGAGGGAAGGAAGTAGAGAGAGTGTGGTTCCAATTTCATTTTTAGCATATTCCTCTAGCCTCAGCATGAACCAAGCCAGCAATGATGCAGTATAGACAGCCCCTCTCTCTCCCCTCCTCTCCCCCCACTTCAAGTATCCAGCCAGCTATGATGCAGTATAGACAGCCCCTCTCTCCCCTCCTCTCCCCCCACTTCAAGTATCCAGCCAGCTATGATGCAGTATAGACATCCCCTCTCTCTCCTCTCCTCTCCCCCCACTTCAAGTATCCAGCCAGCTATGATGCAGTATAGACAGCCCCTCTCTCTCCCCTCCTCTCCCCCCACTTCAAGTATCCAGCCAGCTATGATGCAGTATAGACAGCCCCCTCTCTACCAAAGCTGTGGCAGGCCCCTCATCTAACCTTGCTAGTCTCTCTCCCTCGCTCTTTCCTCTCACTTTCTTGCTCTCTCGCTCACTTTTGTTTTCTCTCTCTCTCTCTTCATAGATTATTTTGCTGACCTGCAGGGCCACTCTGACGACCCAGAGATCCACTGGGAATTCTATGGCAGTGCTGTGTGTGGTGAGTTTAGCTCTATTTCTATTTGTGTGTGTGAGAGTCCCATTGTGTAATATAACTGTGTACACTGCCTTCAGAAAGTATTCATAACCCTGGACTTAATCCACATTTTGTTGTTACAGCCTGAATTCAAAATTGATGAAATAGATTTCTCTCACCCATCTAAAATACAATGACGAAGTGAAAACATGTTTTTACAAATCTCATTTACATACATTACCAGTCAAATTTTTGGACACACCTATTCATTCAAGGGTTTTTCTTTATTGTAGAATAGTAAAAAAGTATTACACAAATCCAAAATATATTTTAGGTTCTTCAAAGTAGGCACCATTTGCCTTGATGACAGCTTTGCATTCTCTCAACCAGCAACACCTGGAATGCTTTTCAAATCAAATTTTATTGGTCACATACACATGGTTAGCAGATGTTAATGCGAGTGTAGCGAAATGCTTGTGCTTCTAGTTCCGACCATGCAGTAATATCTAACAACTACCTTATACACAAGTGTAAAGGAATGAATAAGATATGTACATATCAATATATTGATGAGTGATGGCCGTTCAGCATAGGCAAGATGCAGTAGATGGTATAGAGTACAGTATATACATATGAGATGAGTAATGTAGGGTATGTAAACATTATATAAAGTGGCATTGTTTAAAGTGACTAGTGATACATTTATTACACCCAATTTTTTATTATTAAAGTGGCTAGAGATTTGAGTCTGTATGTTGGCAGCAGCCACTCAATGTTAGCGGTGGCTGTTTAACAGTCTTATGGCCTTGAGATAGAAGCTGTTTCTCGGTCCCAGCTTTGATGTACCTGTTGTGACCTCGCCTTCTGGATCATAGCAGGGTGAACAGGCAGTGGCTCGGGTGGCTGTTGTCCTTGATGATCTTTTTGGCCTTCCTGTGATTGTGCATCTGTAAAAGTTTTGTTAGTGTTTTTGGTTACAAGTCAAATGTCTTCAGCCTCCTGAGGTTGAAGAGGCGCTGCTGAGCCTTCTTCACCACGCTGTCTGTGTGGGTGGACCATTTCAGTTTGTCCCTGATGTGTATGCCGAGGAACTTAACTCTCCACCCTCTCCACTACTGTCCTGTCGATGTAGATAGTGGGCTGCTCCCTCTGCTGTTTCCTGAAGTCTACTATCATCTCCTTTGTTTTGTTGACGTTGAGTGTGAGATTATTTTCCTGACACTACACTCCGAGGGCCCTTACCTCCTCCCTGTAGGCCGTCTCGTCGTTGTTGGTAATCATGCCTACCACTATAGTGTTGTCTGCAAACTTGATGGTAGAGTTGGAGGCGTGCATGGCCACGCAGTCGTGGGTGAACAGGGAGTACAGGAGAGGGCTGAGAACTCACCCTTGTGGGACCCAGTGTTGAGGATCAGGGGGGTGGAGATGTTACCTACCCTCACCACCTGGGGGTGGCTCGTCAGGAAGTCCAGGACCTAGTTGCACAGTGCGGGGTCGAGACCCAGGGTCTCGAGCTTAATGACAAGTTTGGAGGGTACTATGGTGTTAAATGCTGAGCTGTAGTCGATGAACAGCATTCTTACATATGTATTCCTCTTGTCCAGATAGGATAGGGCAGTGTGCAGTGTGATTGCGATTCCTTCGTCTGTGGACCTATTGGGGCGGTAAGCAAACTGAAGTGGGTCTAGGGTGGCCGGTAAGGTGGAGGTGATATGATCCTTGACTAGTCTCTCAAAGCACTTCATGATGACAGAAGTGAGTGCTACTGGGCGATGGTCGTTTAGCTCAGTTACCTTAGCTTTCTTGGGAACAGGAACAATGGTGGCCCTCTTGAAGCATGTGGGAACTGCAGATTGTGTTAGGGATTGATTGAAAATGTTTGTAAACACACTAGCCAGCTGGTCTGCACATGCTCTGAGGACGCGGCTGGGGATGCCGTCTGGGCCTACAGCCTTGCGAGGGTTGACACGTTTAAATGTTTTTCTCACGTCGGCTGCAGTGAAGGAGAGCCTGCATGATTTGGTAGTGGCACTGTGTTGTCGTCAAAGCAATCAAAGTTGTTTAGTCTGTCTGGGAACAAGACATCCTGATGGCATCGTGATCTGCGACGGGGCTGGTTTTTCTTTTGTAGACCCTGCCACATACGTCTCGTGTCTGAGCCGTTGAATTGCGACTCTACTTTGTCTCTATACTGACGCTTAGCTTGTTTGCCTTGCGGAGGGAATAGCTACACTGTTTGTATTTGGTCATGTTTCCGGTCACCTTGCCCTGAATAAAAGCAGTGTTGTGCGCTTTCAGTTTTGCTCGAATGCTGCCTCAATCCACGGCTTCTGGTTGGGGAAGGTTTTAATTGTCACCGTGGTTACATCACCACCAATAAACTCGCTGACCAAATCAGCGTATACATCAATGTTGTTCAACGCTATCCGGGAAAACATATCCCAGTCCACGTGATCGAAGCAATCTTGAAGGGTGGAATCAGATTGGTCGGACCAGCGTTGAACAGACCTGGGCGGTTCTTGTCTATAGGCTGGGAGCAACAAAATGGAGTTGTGGTCAGATTTGCCGAAAGGAGGGTAAGGGAGGGCTTTGTATGCGTCGTGGAAGTTAGAGTAACAATGATCCAGAATGCTGCCAGCCCGGGTCGCGCGTTCGATATGCTGATAAAATTTAGGGAGCCTTGTTTTCAGATTAGCCTTGTTAAAATCCCCAGCTACAATAAATGCAGCCTCAGGATATGTGGTTGCCAGTTTACATAGTCAAATTATGTTGTTGAGGTGTCTGCTTGGGGGGGGGGGGGGGATGTACATGACTGTAATTATAATCTAAGATAATTATCTCGGAAGATAATGCGGTTGGCATTTGATTGTAAGGATTTCTAGATCAGGTGAACAAAAGGACTTGAGTTCCTTTATGTTATGATCACACCCCCACCCTTCTTCTTTACCAGAGAGATGTTTGTTTCTGTTGGGCCAATGCGTGAAGAAACCAGGTGACTGTACCGACTGATAACTTATCCCGAGTGAGCCATGTTTCCTTTCAACAGAGAATGTTAATCTCTGATGTCTCTCTGGAAGGCAACCCTTCATCAGATTTCGTCTACCTTGTTGTCAAGAGAGTGGACATTGGCTAGTAGTATACTCAGGAGCGGTGGGCGATGTGCCCTTCTACGGAGCCTGACCGTCTGCCCCTTCTATGGCGTCATTGTTTTGGGTCGTTTTCCAGCAGTCCCCACATATGCTGAGCACTTGGTGGCTGCTTTGCCTTCACTCTGTGGTCCAAGCCATCTCAATTGGGTTAAGGTCGGGTGATTGTGGAGGCCAGGTCATCTGATGCAGCACTCAATCACTCTCCTTCTTGGTCAAATAGCCCTTACACAGCTGGAGGTGTGTTTTGGGTCATTGTCCTGTTGAAAAACAAATGATTGTCTCACTAAGCGCAAACCAGATGGGATGCCATTTCGCTGCAGAATGCTGTGGTAGCCATGCTGGTTAAGTGCGCCTTGAATTATAAATAAATCACAGACAGTGTCACCAGCAAAGCACCATCACACCACCACCTCAGTGCTTCACGGTTGGAACCACACATGCAGATATCATCCTTTCTGCGTCTCAAAAAGACGGTGGTTGGAACCAAAAACCTCAAATTTGGACTCATCAGACCAAAGCACAGATTTCATATTGTCACAGGCCGGCTCATAATCTGTGGCAAAAATGAGGGGATGCGAACAACAGGTACAGGCCAATCAAAAAGGTTCTTTATTATTAACTTTGTTTAAAGAAAAAGGAATGAGTGGTGAAAGTATCATAATGTAAAGTGCAGGGATGCGTGAATCTGTTTGTGTGAATATGACTGAGTGAAAACTACGTAAAACTACAAAGGAACAAACAAAACAGGATCATACCTGGAGGATCAGAGAGAGAGACGAGAGGTTAGTGAAGCAGTTTAAATACCCTGAGCCCAGGTGGCTCCAATCACTAACGACCCTTTGCCTGCAGGAGGAACCGCCCGTGACACCCCCCTCCTTAAAATGAGGGTCCCACCCTCAACCCAAATTTCGGCCCAACATATTCAAAACAATCCAAAGTCCCCCCCCCCCCCCCCCCCCCCCCCCCCCCAAAAAAAAAGTATACCAGTCCCGTCTCCTAGCAGTAGCCCCGTGTCCCCCAGCTGACTGTCCGCCCCTCAAACTCGGCAGCCCTGGTACCTGGGGAGCAATTTAAGAGGAAAGAGGCGCAGACAGCCCGTAGGGGTCAGCAGAGACAAGATACAAACTAGGTTAAAGGAGCACGGGACAGAGCATCAGCAATGATATTATCCTTACCACTAATGTGTCTTATATCAAGGTTGAATGGTTGCAAGAACAAAGCCCAACGCATCAGGCGCTGGTTGGGATTTTGCAGGGACCTCAGAAAAATAAGTGGGTTGTGGTCAGTGAACACAGTTAAGGGGTCAAACCAGAACCAACAGACTTCGAAGTGCTGTAAAGCCCAAATGAGACCTAAAGCCCCCTTTTCAATTACAGAATAGTTTTGCTGATATTTATTACATTTCCGGGAGAAGAAACTGACTGGACACTCAACATTGTTATCATTGTTATCATTCTCCTGGAGAAGCACAGCCACTTGCAATTTGAAAGGTTTCCCCAAATTTGGTGCTGCCAACACAGGTGCCAAAAACAAAATAGCCTTAACTGCATCAAATGCCTCTTGACACTGGGTGGACCAGAAAAATTCAGCCTTGGCCTTCAACAGATTGGTCAGTGAGGACACTACTACTGAAAAGTTTACAGAAAGCCCACAGCCCTTTGTGGAGGGCTGTGGGAACCGCTTCACAGCCTGGACCTTGGCTTCCACGGGACAGACAAAATCCTGAGCAACAACCTTGCCTAGGTATGTGAATGTAGCTTTGGCAAACTCACATTTTGCCAAATTGATAGTCAACCTGGCCCACACCAGTCTTTCGAACAGGGCTTGCACTCTCCAAACATGCTCCTCCCAGGAGTCTGAGTAGATGACCACGTCGTCCAAATACACGGCACACCCTTCCAGACCTGAGACCACCCGATTCATTAGCCTCTGGAAGGTGGCTGGAGCATTCCGCAAGCCATCACTGTATAAGAAAACAAACCAGAGTTATTATAAAGGCAGCAACCTCACAAGCTCTTTTGGTAAGGGGTACTTGCCAATATCCCATTAAAAGATCAAATTTGCTGACCCAACTTGATCAATACAGTCCTCCATCCTAGGAAGAGGGTAAAGGTCTGCTTTAGTAACATTGTTAACTTTTCTATAATCAGTGCAAGGTCTGAATGTGGAATCAGACTTTTTGACCAAAAGACAGGGTGAAGGCCAATTTGAACAACATGGCTCCGCAATACCATTGTCCAACATATACTGCACCTCTGTTTCCAATTGCAGTCTCTTCTCCTCAGATACACGATAACATTTCTGTTTGATAGGCTTAGCATCTCCGATGTCTATATCATGCTCAATTAAGTGGGCTTGCGACAGTGTCAGAAAACAAAAAAGAGCTACCAATTCATCACGTTTGAGTCTAAATTATCTTCCAAAACCCCAAGGTTTTGCAAAGTCTGGGAGTTTTTCAACCGACCTTGTAAGACCTCATCCGAAACCCTAACGTCCTCCTCTTCTCCCCCCTCCACCAAATTAAAGACAAGATGCAGTGACTGGAGCAGCAGTCAACGCTGACCTCACCGCTGGAGTGCCTTCAACTTTGCTTAGATCCCGAGAGTGATAACATTTTAACAGGTTCACATGGCATAATTTAGAGGACTTCCTATGACTAGGGGTTTCAATAAGATTGTTCAAATCTGACACTTTACGCAACACAGTGAAAGGACCACAGTATTTTGCCTGAAAAGGTGAACTTACAAGAGGCAGAAGAGAAAGTACCCGATCACCGGGACTAAACTCAAGCAGCTCAGCCTGTCCGTCATATTTCAGTTTCTTTCGCCAGTTCACCAGCCCTATACAACTTCAACCTAAAACCATTTACATAGTCAATGAGGTTCTGAGGTGGTTCCTCAGGCAAACAACCATCCTGCAACACTGCTAAAGGCCCACGCACCTTATGACCAAACACTAAGTCATTTGGGCTGAACCCTGTGCTTTCCTGCACTACTTCACAAGCAGCTAGTAACAGCCAAGGTAACCCCTCCCAATCTGCAGACAGTTCTGTATAGTATGCACGAAGCAAGGATTTTAAAGTTTGATGAAAACGTTCCAAAGCTCCCTGGCTCTGGGCATGGAACGCAGTAGACTTGTGTTTACCTCCCATTTATTTGCTCAGGTTCTCAAACAGCTTAAAGTTAGTTAGACCCCTGATCTGACTGGATGATTTTTGGAATCCCAAATGTTGAAATAAATTGAGTTAACGCTTAAACCTCTTGGAACTACCGCTCCCGGATCCGGGAGAATTGTCATCAACTGACACTAATTAGCATAACGCAACGGACAAAAAAAATATTCATATTCATGAAATCACAAGTGAAATATATTGAAACGGAGCTTAGCCTTTTGTTAATCACCCTGTCATCTCAGATTTTGAAATCAAAAATCAGAAAAGCAATCAAATTAAATTGTTTACCTTTGAGCTTCGGATGTTTTCACTCACGAGACTCCCAGTTAGATAGCAAATGTTCCTTTTTTCCATAAAGATTATTTTTGTAGCCGACAGCCTCGTTTGTTCTTCACGTTTGGCTGAGAAATCCACCGGAAATTGCGGTCACGACAACGCCGAAAAATATTCCAAATTAGATCCATAGACAGAAACATGGCAAACGTTTTTTATAATCAACCCTCAAGGTGTTTTTCAAATATCTATTCGATAATGTATCAACCGGATCAGTTGGCTTCTTAGTAGGATAGAGAGAAACAATGGCCGCATTTGTCTATTACGCACATATCAATCTGAGAGCCACCAGCTGACCACTGACGCAATGTTGTCGCTCACTCATTTTTCAAAATAAAAGCCTGAAACTGTCTTGTGACACTAGACACATTAGGGAAGCCATAGAAAAATGAATTTTGTTGATATCCCCTTCACTGCTCAATAGGGACGCATAGGAACGCAGAGGTTTCTAAATAAGAGTCACTTCCTGATTGGATTTTTCTCAGGCTTTCGCCTGCAATATCAGTTCTGTTATACTCAGACAATATTTTTACAGTTTTGGAAACATTAGTGGTTTCTATCCTAAGCTGTTAATTATATGCATATTCTATTATCTGGTCCTGAAAAATAGCCCGTTTACTTTGGGAATGTTATTTTTCCAAAAATGAAAATAGTGCCCCCTAGTTTCAAGAGGTTAACTACTGATTTTGAAGTTATGGTACGCAAGGAAAAAGCTGCCGGATATCTAGTTGCTTGACACATAAGTTAATAAGTAGCTATGACCTGACTTGGACCTTGGTAAAGGCCCAACACAATCGATAAGATGCTCAAAAGGTTGCCCTATGGCTGGTTTGGCTTACCTGTGCGCTGACACGTATGACAAGTTTTAATAAACTCAGCTACATCTCGCTTTAAACGTGGCCAGAAAAAATAACGGAGTTGCGATCAGAAGTTTTACGAACACCCATATGACCTGCCACATCACCATGTGAAGTTTGCAACACTTTATTTCGCAAAGTAGTAGGTACAACTATTTCAAAGACTGGTTCTCCTAGACCCTGATCATAGTGTGGAACTATGGACCAACAGCCCATCAAGAAGAAAATAACACTGAGCACTATTCCTCGCCACTGAATCAGGAACAACTTTATCAAACAGATCAGCCAAGGTAATATCGGCCTTTTGCTCAGCCATCAATGAATCTCTAGAACTAGTCAACTGTTCTGTCTGGAGTTTGACTGGCAACTCAAGACTTTCTGGCTTACTCTCAATCTCCTTACAAGAGGCTGTGCGGGTAACCACACAAACTGGAAATACCTCAGGAGACAGTTTTGATCTGGAGATTCCCTTGCAGGGGACACTGAAGGTTGCTTCTTACAGATGTTTAGTTTGCCATCTGCCCACACCTTACTACCTGCCAAGTCATTCCCCAAAATCATGTGGACTCCCTCTACTGGCAACTGGGATCTAACCCCCAACATCTACATCACCCTCTACCAGACCACATTTTAGGGTAACTTCATATAAAGAGAATGAACTAAACCCATACCACATACCATTACACAACTGCCAGTATCAGACTCTTTAGAGAATGGCAAAACAGATTCCAGAATAAAATAATCTAAACCTCCAGTGTCTCTTCAGATCTTGATTGAAACATTTTAGTTGTCATCTACCAGGGACACTACACCATCTGAAATAAAGGCTGAAAAATCAGTGGGAAGACTGAGAATCAAACTTAACTAGTGGCTGTAACAGGAGCTGCCATCACAGGTTTAACTTGACCTGACTTGTTTTATTTAAGCAGGTGACAATCTTTCTTCCAATGTCCTTCAACTAAACAGTAGTGACAGGTATTAGCATTAACCAGTGCTTTAAGTCCTCCAGACCCAAACGTCTGAGGCCTTTGGAAAGGAACCCCAGAAAAAGGTGACCTATTCCTAGGAGTAAAGTTATGTCACCATTTGACTCAAAATGGCTTTTATGTGTTAGCCGGTACTCATCTGCAAGCATTGCTGCATCACTTGGAGACTTAACTTTACATTCATTCATTCATTCATGTATGTAGCAACCTGGTCAGACACAGAATTATCGAACTGTTCAAACACAATCAAATTAGACAGACCCTCAAAAGTACTTACTTCAGAAGCTGTACACCAACAATTAAATGCAGAAGTCAAATCACGAACAAGCTCAGAATAGGTTTGTGAATCTAACTTTTTCCTGTAACGAAAATGTTGACGATATGCCTCTGGCACAAGCCTGGCACAAGCTCGTAGACCTTCAGAACTGCTGATTTAACTTTAGCAAAAACTTTACTGTCAGCTACACTCAGTGCTGCAAAAGCCTCACGTGCTTTACCTGTAAGTACACATTGCAACAACAGTCATGTCCAAATCTGACCAAGCTTTAGCTTCCACAATACGCTCAAATAAAGCAAAGTATGTGTCTGGATCTGACTCATCAAATTTAGGCAACAAAGATTCTGTGAAACATCAAACTGTGGTAGTCCTTCTGGTCTATTAGCATTTCTCAATCGCACTCTAACTGCATTTGCAACAGCTCCCTCTGCGGCTCAAAACTGAAAACTTGCACCCTCACTACTAGCAGACTGACCCCCCCAAAAAAAACATTTCCCTAAGACCCTGCTTTAATCTAGTTTTAAATTTTTAAAAATTAGCAACAATCTGATGTTCAGAAATGTCAATTAACTGCTCCTTAGTACACAACTCTAAGGCTACTTCTGAAGGAGCTTGAACAAAACTACTCAGAATGGAAGACATTTTCCTCAACCGATACAACTATTACAAATGCTCAACAAAAAACACACAACTCACCTGCTGTCAGTCTGGGTTCAAGGACAGGAGCCACACCCCACTATCCTCCAAAAACAACTAACTAACTGGCCCTATGACAAAATGTTAAAGTAAACTAAAATATTAAAATAAGACTAAAGTACAATTAACTTTAACTTACGGATGAGCCCCCACTTGTCACAGGCCGGCTCATAGCCTGTGGCAAAAATGAAGGGACATGAACAACAGGTACAGGCCAATCAAAAAGGTTATTTATTATAAACCAAAAACTATTAGCTTTAAACAAAGAAAAAGGAATGAGGTGTGAAAGTATCATAATGTAGGGTGTATGTAAAGTGCAGGGATACGTGAATCTGTTTGTGTGAATATGACTGAGTGAAAACTACGTAAAACTACAAAGGAACAAACAAAACAGGATCATACCTGGAGGATCAGAGAGATGAGAGTGAAGCAGTTTAAATACCCTGAGCCCAGGTGGCTCCAATCACTAATGACCCACTTTTCCTGGAGGAGGAACTGCCCCTACATTGCAGAGGAGGGACCGTGACACAATGTCCATTGCTCATGTTTCTTGGCCCAAGCAAGTCTCTTCTTATTATTGGTGTCCTTTAGTAGTGGTTTCTTTGCAGCAATTTGACAATGAAGGCCTGATTCACGCAGTTTCTTCTGAACAGTTGACATTGAGATGCGTCTTTTACTTGAACTCTGTGAAGCATTTATTTGGGCTGCAATCTGCGGTGCAGTTAACTCTAATGAATTTATCCTCTGCAGCAGAGGTAACTCATGAGAGCCAGTTTCATCATAACGCTTGATGGTTTTTGCAAATGCACTTGAAGAAACTTTCAAAGTTCTTGAAATGTTCCGGATTGGCTGATCTTCATGTCTTAGTCATGATGGACTATCGTTTCTCTTTGCTTATTTGAGCATAATATGGACTTGGTCTTTTACCAAATAGGGCTATCTTCTGTATACCACTCCTACCTTGTCACAACACAACTGATCGGCTCAAACGCATTAAGAAGGAAAGAAATTCCACAAATTATACTTTAACAAGGCACACCTGTTAATTGAAATGCATTCCAGGTGACTACCTCATGAAGCTGATTGAGAGAATGCCAAGAGTGTGCAAAGCTGTCATCAAGGCAAAGGGTGGCTACTTTGAAGAATCTAAAATATATTTTGATTTGTTTAACACTTTTTGGTTACTACATGATTCCATATGTGTTATTTTATAGTTTTGATGTCTTCACTATTATTCTACAATGTAGAAAATAGTCCAAATAAAATCCCTTGAATGAGCAAGTGTGTCTAGACGTTTGACTGGGGGTAGTTCTACTAAGCTATTTGGAATTGTTTTAAGATGGTCATACCAAGGATCATTTAGCTTTCTGATTTTGAATTTTAGGACCCCTTTAGGTATAAACAAAAATATACCAGTCTCAACGTCAACAGTGAAGAGGCGACTCCGGGATGCTGACCTTCTAGGCAGAGTTCCTCTGTCCAGTCTCAACGTCAACAGTGAAGAGGCGACTCCGGGATGCTGACCTTCTAGGCAGAGTTCCTCTGTCCAGTGTCTGTTATTTTGCCCATCTTAATCTTTTCTTTTTATTGGCCAGTCTGAGATATGGCTTTTTCTTTGCAACTCTGCCTAGAAAGCCAGCATCCCAGAGTCGCCTCTTCGCCGTTGAGACTGGTGTTTTGACTTATTTACTCCTGACTGTATTTAGTCTTGACATAACAAAGGGGTTGAACACTTATTGACCCAAGACATTTCAGCGTTTCATTTTTAAATTAATTTGTATAAAATTCTAAAACCTAATTCCTCTGTGGCATGATGGGGCATTGTGTGTATGCCACTGACACAGCATCTCATGCTGGAACACAACAACGTGGAAAAGTCCAGGGCTGTGAATACTTTGAGTCATTAGAAGAGGGCAGTGGACTTGTGTTATTCTAACTGTGTATCCCTTTCTCCATGTCAGAGTCCTTAGAGGAGGGCAGTGGACTTGTGTTATTCTAACTGTGTTTCCCTTTCTCCATGTCTCAGAGTCCTTAGAGGAGGGCAGTGGACTTGTGTTATTCTAACTGTGTTTCCCTTTCTCCATGTCTCAGAGTCCTTAGAGGAGGGCAGTGTGTGTAACATGCTGGCGGATCCTCCAGGACCAGAGGAAGATGACGGGGACAGGAAGGAGCTCTTTGAGTTTGAGTTCTCCAACCAACCCCTCCTCCCCTGCTACAACATCCAGGTGTCCTTGTCGCAGGGGTGAGTGTATACACAGACACACACACACACACACACACACACACACACAGAGAAATCAATATGATTGGATAGAAGCAGTGAAAGAGTACAGAATGAGAGAGTGAGATGAAAGTGACAGATTGTAAACCAAGACCATTTGTTAATCTCTTGTGTGTAAATCCTTGCGGTCCCAAATCCTCCCCCCACCCCCCAGGTCCAGGAACTGGCTTCTCCTCTCAGATGTTCTCCGGAAGCTGCGGATGTCGGCCCGTTCCTTCCGCTCCTCCTTCCCCCACATGAAGGTGGTGACGATGGCTGAGGCAGAGTTTTACCGCCAGGCCTCCCTCTCCCAGCTCTTCTCCTGCCCAGACGAGCTGGAGGGCTTCCAGCCAGACAGCAAGGAGCTGCTGGACCTGGTGGAGGGGAGTGCTGAGCTGGCCGCTCTGCTGGGATCCACCCTGGAGTGCCTGGATGACCGCTGGGACGAACCCCTGGAGGCTAACGTTAATGCTAAGGCTAATGTCAATGGGAACATTAGGGCTATGGCTAATGCTAAAGCTAAGACTAACTCTAAGACTAATGGTAATGCTAATTTTAAAGCTAAGGCTAACGCTAACAGGAGGTTGTTATCCCTGACCCTGAACTTTGACTCAGATTTCTGAATCCCTACTCTACAGTGGGGGTCTACGATAGGTGAATGAGTAAGACCCCTGCCCTGAGATCTGAGATGAACTCCTGCTCTGGACTGTATGGACGAACGGACAGACAGAGCAGCAGAGACCTGAACGTGTCTGTACATCAAGCGAAGATGAAGAGGCGACTGTAAATTAACTTTTGTCTTATTTTTATAAATGTATTAATATAAGTATAAATATATCTGGAAATGTTATCTTGATTTCTCTCCTGCAATTGTGTGAGCGAGAGTGTGGTTGTGTTATCATGATTGGAAGGTTGTTTGTGTGTTAAACAGTATAATATATGTGTGTGTGTGTCAGTTTATATGCCATAGTGTGTGTCTGAGCACTGAGGCAGCGCTTTGAATGTCGCATTTTTTGTTCATAGGAAGCACATGATGAGGATCAGTTGTATAGTTTTTTGTTCTCCTCAGAGTTAGCACTCTCATCACCCTCAGGGGCTGTTTTGTACCTGTGTTCAATCTGCTTCTCATTTAGTCTCTCATTTCACTTGCAAAACTGAAGAGATGTGTTTTTGTATAATATTAAAGGTTTAAAGATGAGAAGATATTCGCCCTTCGGTACAGAACTTGTACATAACAGGGTGGCTATTGCAGAACAGTAGCAGTTATACTATTTGTGGTTTTTTTTGTAATTAAAATATCTCATTTGTATTTATATTTTGCCAGCAAAATTATAAAAATAAATCTTAACATTTGCAAGAAAGTTTATCTGAGTGTTATGCTCCACATTTTGTTATTACTATAGAAGGGTTTACATGGACCCAGCTAATCTTTGAACATAAGGCACATTCTGGCATTTCAAGACCAAATCTGTAGCCTGGACCTACGAAGACATCCAGACAGTTAGTGCACATCCAAAGTTGGGCGACTTCAATATTTAATCTGTACACTTTTACCTACATACAGGAGCTACTTGTTTAGCTCCCAAGTGGCGCAGCGGTCTAAGTCACTGCATCTCCGGTTCGAATCCAGGCTGTATCACAACCGGCCGTGATTGGGAGTCCCATAGGGCGGCGCACAATTTGCTCGGCATCGTCCGGGTTTGGCCGGCATAGGCCGTCATTCTAAATTAGAATTTGTTCTTAACTGACTTGCCTAGTTAAATAAAGATTAAAATAGTGTAGCTAGGCTGTTCTGAGCCACATCCTGAATGATCAACAATAAGGGGTTGGAGGGGAGAAACAGTAGCCTACGCAAGTAAAGTCAAACTCCCTCAAGCCAAATGAAGCCAACAAAGTAAAGAAAACACACAGCATACCGTTTGCTATGGATAATCACAAAGCTTTGGGGGGAGCACTGCTGCTACCTCGCTCTCAAACCAAGGTGCTTGAATTGAGGAGCAAACTGCAGTAGAAGATATTCAGCAACTCTTGGAGGACAATGGAAGTAAATGCAAAAAAGCTTGTTCATTGTTAAAAGTGAAAACACACCGCATGGCGCCGACAGAGATGGTCACCTCGTTTCAGGTCCTTAGAAAACTATGCAGTAATTCGTTTTTTAAAGTTTTATTTCTGACATTGTTAGCCCAGAAAACCTCAAGTGTTATTACATACAGCCGGGAATAACTATTGGATATAAAAGCGATTATGACCAGGAATACAACTTTCCCGAAGCGGATCCTTTGTCATGGGATCTTATCCCAGAGGCCGACCTAAAACAACGAGGTCGCCACAGGAAAGGCAGGCGGAGCAGCCTACTGGTCAGACTTAAAAGGCGAGCCCACCATCCACCGCTTCCGAGCATATTACTCACCAATGTCCAGTCTCTAGATAACAAGGTGGATGAAATTAGGACACAAGTTGCCTTCCAGAGAGACATCTGAGATTGTAACATTCTCTGTTTCAGGGAAACATGGCTCATTCGGGATATGTTGTCAGTCGGTACAGCCACCCGGTTTCTTCATGCATCGCGCTGACCGAAACAAACATCTCTCTGGTAAGAAGAAGGGCGGAGGTGTATGCCTTGTGATTAACGACTCATGGTGTGATCCTAACAACATACAGGAACTCAAGTACTTATGTTCACCTGACCTAGAATTCCTTACAATCAAATTCCGACCGCATTATCTTCCAAGAGAATTATCTTCGATTATAATTACAGTCGTGTACATCCCCCCCATCCTGAGGCTGCATTTATTGTAGCTGGGGATTTAAAAAAAGCTAACTTGAGAACAATACTTACTAAATTCTATCAGCATATCGAATGTGCGACCCGAGCTAGTACCATTCTGGATCATCGCTACTCTAACTTCCGAGATGCTTACAAAGCCCTCCCCCACCCTGCCTTCGGCAAATCTGACCAGAATGCCATTTTGTTGCTCCCAGCCTATAGACGGAAACTAAAATAGGAAATGCCCGTGCTCAGGTCTACACTGCTCATCTGACCAATCAGATTGCTTCGATCACATGGACTTGGATATGTTCTGGATCGCCTCAGACAATAACATTGATGTATACACTGATTCTGTGAGCGAGTTTATTAGCAAGTGCATCGGAGACAATTAAAACCTTTCCTAACCAGAAACCGTGGATTGATGGCTGTATTCGCGCAAAACTGAAAGCTCGAACCACCGCTTTTAATCATGGCAAGGTGACTGGAAACATGACCGAATACAAATAGTGCAACTTTTCCCTCCAAGGCAATCAAACAAGAAAAGCGTCAGTATAGAGACAAAGTAGAGTCGCAATTAAACGGCTCAAACACCAGACGTATGCGGCAGGGTCTACAGTCAATCATGGATTACAAAAAGATAACCAGCCCCATCGCGGACATTGACGTCTTGCTCCCAGACAAATTAAACAACTTATTTGCTCGCTTTGGGGACAATACAGTGCCACTGACACGGCTCGCTACAAAAGACTGTGGGCTCTCTTTCTCCGTGGCCAATGTGAGTAAAACATTTAAACATGTTTACCCTCGCAAGGCTGTCTGTCGGCCCAGACGACATCCCTAGCCGTGTCCTCAGAGCATGCGCAGGACAAGCTGGCTGGTGTGTTTACGGACATATTCAATCAATCCCTATCCCAGTCTGTTTTCCTCCCATGCTTCAAGATAGCCACCATTGTTCCTGTTCCCAAGAAAGCTAAGGTAACTGAACGAAATGACTATTGCCCCATTGCACTCACTTCTGTCATCATGAACGGCTTTGAGAGACTAGTTAAGGTTCATATCACCTCCACCCTACCTGATACCCTAGACCCACTCCAATTTGCTGACCACCCCAATAGGTCCACTGATGACGCAATCGCCATCACACTGCACACTGCCCTATCCCATCTGGACAAGAGGAATAACTTTGTAAGAATGCTGTTCATCGACTACACCCCAGCATTTAACACCATAGTACCCTCCAAACTTGTCATTAAGCTCGAGACCCTGGGTCTCAAAACCACCCTGTGCAACTGGGTACTGGACTTCCTGACGGGCCGCCCCCAGGTGGTGAAGATAGGAAACAACATCTCCACCCCGCTTACCCTCAACACTGGGGCCCCACAAGGGTGCGTTTTCAGCCCTCTCCTGTACTCCCTGTTCACCCATGACTGCATGGCCAAGCACGCCTCCAACTCTACCATCAAGTTTGCAGACGACACCACAGTGGTAGGCCTGATTACCAACAATGACGAGACGGCCTACAGGGAGGAGGTGAGGGCCCTTGGAGTGTGGTGTCAGGAAAATAACCTCTCGCTCAACATCAACAAACCCCCCCCATCCACATTGACAGGACAGTAGTGGAAAAGGTTAAAGTCTAAGTTCCTCGGCGTACACATCACAGACAAACTGAAATGGTCCCCCTTCACAGACAGCATGGTGAAGAAGGCGCAACAGTGCCTCTTCAACCTCAGTAGGCTAATGAAATTTGGCTTGTCATCCAAAACATTCTCAAACTTTTACAGATGCACAATCGAGAGCATGCTGTCGGGCTGTATCACCGCCTGGTACGGCAACTGCACCGCCCTCAACCGTAAGGCTCTCCAGAGGTTAGTGAGGTCTGCACAACGCATCACCAGGGGGCAAACTACATGCCCTCCGGGACACCTACACCACCCGATGTCACAGGAAGGCCAAAAAGATCATCAAGGACAATATCCACCCGAGCCACTGCCTGTTCACCCCGCTATCATCCAGAAGGTGAGGTCAGTACCGCTGCATCAAAGCTGGGACCGAGAGACTGAAAAAACAGCTTCTATCTCAAGGCCATTAAATAAAGCCACTTTAATAATGTTTACATATCCTACATTACTCATCTCATATGTATATACTGCATTCTGTGCCATCTAATGCATCTTGCCTATGCCGCACGGCCATCGCTCATATAAACTCGGCAAAAAAAGAAACATCCCTTTTTTAGAACACTGTCTTTCAAAGATATTTCGTAAAAATCCAAATAACTTCACAGATCTTCATTGTAAAGGGTTAAAACACTTTTTACCATGCTTGTTCAATGAACCATAAACAATTAATGAACATGCACCGAAGAAATGGTTGTTAAGACACTAACAGCTTACAGACGGTGGGCAATTAAGGTCACAGTTATGGAAACTTTCTACTGACTCGGAAAAACACCAAAAGAAAGATGCCCAGGGTCCCTGCTCATCCACGTGAACGTGCCTTAGGCATGCTGCAAGGAGGCATGAGGAGTGCAGATGTGGCCAGAGCAAATAATTGCAATGTCTGTACTGTGAGACGCCTAAGACCGCGCTACAGGGAGACAGGATGGACAGCTGCTCGTCCTCACAGTGGCAGACCACATGTAACAACACCTGCACAGGATCGGTACATCCGAACATCACACCTGTGGGACAGCAGGATGGCAACAACAACTGCTCCGAGTTACACCAGGAATGCACAATCCCTCCATCAGTGCTCAGACTGTCTGCACTAGGCTGAGAGAGGCTGGACTGAGGGCTTGTAGGCCTGTTTTAAGGCAGGTCCTCACCAGACATCACCGGCAACATGTCGCCTATGGGTACAAAGCCACCGTCGCTGGACCAGACAGGACGGGCAAAAAGTGCTCTTCACTGACGAGTCGCGGTTTTGTCTCACCAGGGGTGAGGGTCCGTTACACCGAGGCTTGTACTCTAGAGCGGGATGGATTTGGAGGTGGTCTGGTGGGGTGTGTCACAGCATCATCGGACGGAGCTTGTCATTGCAGGCCATCTCAACGCTGTGCGTTACAGGGAAGACATCATCCTCCCTCATGTGGTACCCTTCCTGCAGGCTCATCCTGACATGACCCTCCTGCGTGGCAAAGCCGCCAGCCATACTGCTCGTTCTGTGCGTGATTTCCTGTAAGACAGGATTCACAGTGTTCTGCCATGGCCATCGAAGATCCCGGATCTCAATCCCATTGAGAACGTCTGGGACCTGTTGGATCGGAGGGTGAGGGCTAGGGCCTTTCCCCCAAGAAATGTCTGGGAACTTGCAGATGCCTTTGTGGGAGAGTGGGGTAACATCTCACAGCAAGAACTGACAAATCAGGTGCAGTCCAAGAGGAGGAGATGCACTGCAGTATTTAATGCAGCTGGTGGCCACACCAGATACGGTTACTTTTGATTTTTGACTCCCCCTTTGTTCAGGGACACATTTTTCCATGTCTGTTAGTCACATGTCTGTGGAACTTGTTCAGTTTGTGTCATTTGTTTTATCTTATATTCATACAAATATTTACACATGTTAAGTTTGCTGAAAATAAACACAGTTGACAGTGAGAGGACATTTCTTTTTTTGCTGAGTTTATTTATGTGTACATGTTCTTATTCGTCTCTTTACATTTGTGTGTATTAGGTAGTTGTTGTGGAATTGTTAGATTACTTGTTAGATATTGCTGCATTGTCGGAACAAGAAGCATTTCGCTACACTGGCATTAATATCTGCTAACCATGTGTATGTGACCAATAAAATTTGACTTGATTTGTTTTGATTTGATTTACTGCTCTTGTGGTGGTGTCAGATCTACAAAGAAAGTAAATAATTTGACATCAAATGTGATAAAGCTGACCAGGGGCAGACTGGGACAAGGATTCTGCCCTGTAATTTTATCCACACCGGCCCACTTCACTGCATGCACACCATCTCGTCAACCCACTCACCCAGTCTGTCTGTGTTAAGCCTTATGTTATTAAAACCAAGCTAACAACTTTGGCTATATTGCAAATTAGTGCCTGTCATAAGTGTTCCCCTGAATGAACACCTACCCTCAGTATTAATTACTGTTACCAGACTTTTCTCCTGGTGTTACTGGTGCCACTAACTTTTACAGTGGGTGGCACCAGCCCTTGATTTGGTCGATGAGTAACCATCTGATAAAGTAATTCATAGTGTTTTATTAAGAAGTATCATAAATAGACTACTGAGCTATTTAAGAAATAAGTTCTGTCATCTAACACGTTCAAGCAGGAATGGATGATTCAAGATATTTTGATGGGAAACCCAATCCAGTGATTGTCATGAAGTTTGGGTTGACAATTAGTTGATATTTTACTGTCAAAATAGGACTCCAGAATATCCTGATCTTGTTGTTCTATAGAGATGTATATTTTTGTTCACTAACTAATATCATAGGCTAATGAATTTGGGGAAGTTTGTGTTTTATTAGTGGTATGTACAGGATGCACATGGTATGCACCGTCCAACTAAACACTTACCTGCAGTTTCCTTCTCGACAATACAACAACAATAAGAAAATAAGAAAAGATAAGAATACGAACATAAAGTAAATTGCTCAGTAGAGTATGATACAGGGCACAATTTATAGTCCAATATTTACACATGTATCAGGGAAGGGAGGTTGGGGGACAAGTGTTTAAATTGAGCAGTATTAGCAATAGTAAATACGATTCTTGTATCAGCAGTTGTGATATGTGTGAGTGACCGCATGTGTGCTGTTTGCTGCTGCTAGCGGCTGTAACGAGCCGCAAAAAACACTCAAACTGGACAGTTTTATCTCAATATTTTCATTCAAAGACTCATTCATAGACACTTACCGACAGTTGTGGCTGCTTTGCGTGATGTATTGTTGTCTCTACCTTCTTGCTGTTTGTGCTGTTGTCTGTGCACAATAATGTTTGTACCCTGTTTTGTGCTGCTACCATGTTGTGTTGCTGCCATGTTGTGTTGCTACCATGTGTTGTCATGTTGTATTGCTACCATGCTGTGTTGTCATGTGTTGCTGCCATGCTATGTTGTGTTAGGTTTCTCTTCATGTAGTGTTGTGTTGTCTTTCTTGTCGTGATGCGTGTTTTGTCCTATATTTTTATTTATATTTTTAATCACAGCCCCACAGGAGGCCTTTTGCCTTCTAGTAGGCCGTCATTGTAAATAAGAATTTGTTCTTAACGGACTTGCCTAGTTAAATGAAGGTTAATTAAAAATAAAATAAATAAAAATATAAACTGTCTCTGAGCCTGTTGGCATCAGACCTCATGCTCTGACACTGTCTGCCTGACAGTATGGGAGAGAACATCTCATGGCTGTGTGGGGTCCTTTGTTGGTATCACACCTGATGCTCTGACACTGTCTGCCCGACAGTATGGGAGAGAACATCTCATGGCTGTGTGGGGTCCTTTGTTGGTATCACACCTGATGCTCTGACACTGTCTGCCCGACAGTATGGGAGAGAACATCTCATGGCTGTGTGGGGTCCTTTGTTGGCATCAGACCTCATGCTCTGACACTGTCTGCCCGACAGTATGGGAGAGAACATCTCATGGCTGTGTGGGGTCCTTTGTTGGTATCAGACCTCATGCTCTGACACTGTCTGCCCGACAGTATGGGAGAGAACATCTCATGGCTGTGTGGGGTCCTTTGTTGGTATCACACCTGATGCTCTGACACTGTCTGCCCGACAGTATGGGAGAGAACATCTCATGGCTGTGTGGGGTCCTTTGTTGGTATCAGACCTCATGCTCTGACACTGTCTGCCCGACAGTATGGGAGAGAACATCTCATGGCTGTGTGGGGTCCTTTGTTGGTATCAGACCTCATGCTCTGACACTGTCTGCCCGACAGTATGGGAGAGAACATCTCATGGCTGTGTGGGGTCCTTTGATGCTGCGTAACTTCCTCAGGCACCATTTCAAGTAGATGTCCCCAGGGATGGATTGGGTTGTCTTCACAACCAGCTTCCGGTCGTGGATGGAGCAACTTGTGTACCAGGCCGGGGTGCAACCGGTCAAGACGTCTCGATGGTGCAGTGGTAGTATTACTAGAGAGGACCTTGGGTGGCATGCCGAATTTCTTCAGCCGTCTTAGGAAGTAAAGGAACTGTTGCGCCCTCTTTACCTGGTGTTGGTGGTCCATGTCAAAACACATTAACTAGATCGCAAATCTCTAAATATAATACCCACTGTTAGTAGCAGTGGATGTATTCATCCAACAGTAAATGTAATGTTCTTTAAAAACTTTGCAGTTGTAGGCTACTACCACGAGACCTATAGTCTAATCCTCGCAATGGCCATTGCACATTTCACGCATGCTGCTCCATATCTCAAAGCCATATCAAATATCTTGGTTGTAAAATAGTAGCTATTGAGCTGGATATTGAGAAATTCAAATTATACCTTCAGAAAGCTGAGACCCTGTTCTCTTTGACAAGGACAAGGGGACAAATCTTCCAAAATTGTGTTTTTCCCACAATTGCATTTTGAAATATTGTGCCCTCACTGGGGGCGCAGGGGCAGATACTTTCATTACAGGAATCATAAGAATAATGAACTTCACTTTTTGACCAAATCATGGCTTTAGCCGCCCGAAAATAGGACGTTTTGAGTGAAGTTACAATGTAGAATGTGCTCTTTCTACGTTAATAGGCACACTTTCTGTTTTTTACAATCCATGATCTAAATGATGACAGAATCAGAGCAGGTCTCTTTGCTGATGCTGCTTTTGACGTTGAATGGGAGTTTGAGTAACCAGAAAACCAGGCCGGCCAATCTTTGTAGGGGGGCCGGCCGTTGCCCACTGATCAGCCAAAGGCTCATTATAGATTAGTATAACAGAGAAATTGCACAAACATCTTTCTAATTAAATATTTACAGGCCCATTGGTCAGCTTTTCATTATTTAATTTTTTATTCAAAATCTATATTTTGTGTGTGTGTCAATTTTGACCAGTCCATCCAACAAAAAATGGTCTAGCCCATCTGGCATTTACCAGAGTTGCCAGAGGACCAATCCGCCCCTGAAGCTGACCTTAAAATTAAATAAACATTTATTGACTTCCGCAATTTTCCCTTAACATTCACAAATTATTTTTATTGCATCGTCCGAGTAAGCCCTAAATGGACCCTGGTTGGTTAATTTATGATCCTATACCCCCATCCAGTGGATGTACTTGATATTACAGGTGAAAAGGACATGGACGATGATGATGTTTTGTTCAACAGTTTATTGAAAAGTCCCTACTTCCGGTATTGATTTTCCTTAGCTGAACATGTCAAAGGATGGAAACAATTAACTACATATTTCAATAGCCATACAATATTTATTTTTTCAGAAATCAATCAATGTTTCTGGCTTTCTGAAAGACCAATTCTTGCCCATAATGCATTCCTAGCATCTTCGTGACAATAGGTACAATGATGCAAAAGTGCAAGAATTGTGTTAAATTCAGACCTTCAACTCCTGAGTACATACCTTCGTCTCCTGAATACAAACCAAGTAATCTTATTTTTTAGGTCTTCTTGCTCTCTTGAGAATATTGAATTGGAGTCAGTCGTTAGTGTTGAGCGCGCTGGGGTTGAGCCAGACCAGGATGAAGTGGGCCTAACTGTGGCGACATGTGTGGTTGAGACTTCCAACGTTTGCCCTGTGAATGTTACCGAAGATTTTTTTGAAAGAGTGGATTCCTGCTTTTTGGCAGACCCATACGTTTTGTCAAGCTGGGTAAAGGACAAACTAGGAATGGTTACATCTGTGAAAGTTTAGAGAAGTGGAATTGATTAGATTTTTTGTACATCCTTTGCCCAGAAGAAGCGGTGCTTCACACGGCTCGAGGTTCAACCAGTGGCGTGCTTTGCTCTCCGGAACAGGGCGCCACACAAAGGGGTGATCAGTGGGGTAGCGTTCAGTGTTGAGGTGGATCAAATGAAAAATAATATTCCTGGTGTTTCTGACAACCGCAGTTTGGAGAGAAGTAGACCCGGTGGTAATGGCAGGCATGTTGAGGTAGGCATGTTGAGAACAAGTTCTCATTTACAATTGCGACCTGGCCAAGATAAAGCAAAGCAGTTCGACACATACAACAACACAGAGTTACACATGGAGTAAAACAAACATACAGTCAATATTACAGTAGAAAAATAAGTCTATACACAATGTGAGCAAGTGAGGTGAGATAAGGGCGGTAAAGGCAAAAAAGGCCATGGTGGCGAAGTAAATACAATATAACAAGTAAAACACAGGAATGGTTGTATTGTTGAGCTTTGACACAGAGTTTCTATCTGATAAATTCAGGTTAGATTATATTTGCTATTCTATGAGGGCCTATGTTTCCGAACCCGCTACAGTGGTTTATAGGTGCCAAGGATTCTGACATGTTGCAGCAGTGTGTAGAAGGGAGATCCCAAGATGTGAGAAAGTTGCAGGAGGGCATAGTCAGAGGGAGTGTACAGTTGGGATAGAGAAAGCACTGTGTGTCAACATGCACGGGTGAGAGAGCGACAGGTTGAGATTGCCAGAGTTTGAGTTGGGCACAAATGTTCCTATACTGAGGCAATGAAGAGACTAGAGGATAGCCCAAGGGTGAGTGATTTGACTGTGAGTCCGCCAGTGAGTCAGCCTGAAAAGAGAGGTCCAAAGAGGATGAGTTGTAGTATTTTATTTATTTATTTAATTAGGTAAGTCGGTTAAGAACAAATTCGTATTTACAATAATGGCCTACACCAGCCAAACCCGGACGACACTGGGAGAATTGTGCGCCACCCTATGGGACTCCCAATCACGGCCGTTTGTGATTCAGCCTGAATTTGAACCAGGGTGTCTGTAGTGACGCCTCTAGCCCTGAGATGCAGTGCCTTAGATCGCTGATTTCTTGTATTTATAGCCATGGTGATCAAATGTACTGTGCCGTTGGTGCGAAAATCACAGAAGATATACGTGGTAGTTGCAGCAGCAGGGGAATATTTGGGGGTGAGAGATTTAAGTGCTGACGGTCTATAGGAAGATGGTGTAGGACCTTTTTGGGCGAAAGTAGTGGGTAGTGTATAGGTGCAGGGTTAGATAGTGGTGCAATATAAGACTCTCCCATGCCCCTTTTTCTTGTTGTTTGTGACCAAAATGTGCAATCCGCACTCTGACCTGCGACAAGCAGCAAAACACAACACAGCGTCTATTCTTCCGGAAAGTCACACGAAGAAGATATACGTGACACGCGAGTCATCTGATCTACGTTAGAGCAAAAGGGGAATTGTGTTGCTGGAAAATCGCCGAAGGATGGAGACTTTATTCAGCGTAGCGTTTATCTTCTGCTCGGCTTTTACGGCAGGTAAAAATTGGAAATCTTATATATGATTATTTAGCTACTGATGTAGATCGTTTTCTGGAAATGATCTCATGGGGATGCTATAACGTTAACGAGTCATTTGCATTAATGAAAACGGTAACGTTAGCTAAGAGGCACTAACCGTTTTAGCTAGCTAACGTTAACGCTAAAGAAATGACTTTAAAGAACACTTCCAATCGTGTTGATATAAATATTGTTGGCAACTTGTGGCAAGCCGTGTCTTTCCCTTATAAATATGTTATAACGATTAAATACTGCTTTTTAGTTGGGCTAATTTCCCTAGCTTGCTAGTAAGCTAACTTGACAGCCTGACCGCCTGGCAGCAACAACCACCGAACTGGAACGACAAAACATGAGCTAACATGATGAGCCATTTCCTGCAGTTTTACCCCGTCTGTTGTTGTGCACAACACTATCTAGCAATATGGCTATGGTTCATTGTAAGCTGTCTTACTAACCAGACTCACAGGGGATCGTCTCGGCTAGCCAGCTGTATCACGTGACATACAGCATTCATTAGTCGGATTCTGTTGCTAAACGTTTGGTGTGTTGCAAATCGTTTACTCCAAACGGAAGACGTTTTGAACGATAACGAGAGTTTCTATTGGAAAAATTCAGGTCGGTCCCTCCACGTTTCGTTCTACTTGCTTCGGTTTGGTTCCTATAGTTACTATTGCAAAACGTTTGCAACTGACAAAACGTTTTGAATTGGCATCCAACTAATGAATACACACCATATTCGCTTAACTTCCTCAAAAATCCTTCTGCTTTCCCAGTCACGAGACTCCGGCTAACTAACTAGCTCCTGTAGCCTGGCATTCCCATTCATGAAATGGCTGTCTTTCACAGTTTGTAATTAACAGGCAAGTGGGAGCAAATGGCAACACCATACTATCAGAACCCACCTAGATGAACCTCCAAAAGTCATTATGTGGCCCTGGTGTCCCCTCCACCTACACCATATTGAACTCCAAACAGTAGCTAGCTTTGATAAGTAGGTTGTTTATAGACAATATTATTTGAACCAAACCAATTCCTTCTGTTTTCCCTCAGGCGTTCAGGGGGACAGCCTCACCATATTGCAGGCCCCAGAGTACGTGTCCTTCCAAAAGGGAGACTGGCCAATCTCTGGGGAGAAGATTCCAGATATGGTGGCTCTGACTATGGGGTTCTCTGTCCAGGAGGTACACACACACTTTAGGGTCCAACAATTTGGACCAGGACCTGATGACAATCAGACCTGACCCGATCATTGAAAAAAATACAATGGAGACTCAAACAGACCCTAGAACAATCGGACCGGAAGACAACTTGACCTAACCCATACCCTAACAGTATCGACCACACCCGATTGGACCCCAACATTATGTTTATCAGCCAAGTTGCTCTTCTGCTTAACAAATAGGTCTTTATATTATATTGACCAGGCCTTCTATATGTCAATAAATTAACCGTATTTGCATAAACTAAATGTCCCTTGGGTCCGGGTCAGGTCCTGTTTGATTGTCATCGGGTCTATGTAACTACAGCTGATAGACCAGAGTGGACCTGACCACAGCTCTGCATAGCCTATAGCATAAGTTTGAATTTGGGGGTTGGGTCTCAGGTATATCGGGTCCACTTGCATCAGTGAAGACCCACACAGGCGCATATCCTATGTTTGAACAGGTGCGCAAGCCTCTGGTATTTTACATGATACTCTAACGTCTGTGTTTGTAGGATCTCTCCTGGCCTGGCCTCCGGGCAGGTCAGTTGTTCCAGCGTCCCAGGGCCAACGTGCTGGTGGTGGTGAGGGGGGTGGACAGCCTGGCCCTGCCCCAGAATGTGGCCTCCTATCCCTTGGAGAACGTGAGTGAGGCCAGGCTCCCCATCAGAGGTGATGGTTGAGCAGCAGCAACGTTCTAATTTGAATGAGATTCTTCACCAAGGCTCTATTATTAATAACTCTTCCCTTGTTCCCTCTCTCCTCCAGCCGGTACCCTTCAACCTGGACAGTGTGGCTGAGACGGTTCATTCTCTCTTTGCTGAGGACACTCCTGTGGTCCTCCAGCTGGCCCCTAGTGAGGAGGTACTGTATGGACCAGCACATGTCAATCAATCAATCAAATTTATTTTATATAGCCCTTCGTACATCAGATGATATCTCAAAGTGCTGTACAGAAACCCAGCCTATGTGGAAAGGTTTATTTTTTCCAGAGGGTTTGTATGTGCAGGGGGATAGTAATGTTATCAAATAATAATGTATTTGTCACGTGCGCTGAATACAACAGGTGTAGTAGACCTTACTGTGAAATGCTGACTTACAAGCCCTTAACCAACAATGCAGTTGGTTAGGAGCCCGTAAAACGTCAGCCATCCCCTCCGGTGCCATTATTGTGTGTGTGTCTACGTGTGTCTACAGAGGCTGTACATGCTGGGGAAGGCCAACGCGGTGTTTGAGGACCTGCCTGTGACCCTGCAGCAGATCCGTTCTCGTCTCTCCCAGGATGGCTCCGTGCTGGCCTCCCTGCCACTTAACTCCCTCAACCGCAACGCTGAGGTAACATGCATAACTAGTGCTGGTTCTATCTGCGTCCCTCGGTTAAAGTGAATAAGGGTTGGTTGATCTCTGAACTCTGACCTTCTTCCTCTCTTCTTATAGGCTGATCTGCTCTTCCTGTCTGAGGTCCAGGTTCTGCATGACATCACTGCCCTGGTAAGACTGAATATGTTGTTTGTTGGGCACAGGGGAATTGGATAATTTCAACGCTGGTCATCTGTTGTGGCTAACCCCCTCACCCTCATGTAGCTGCAGAGACACCGGCACCTGGCCCAGGACCACTCCCCTGACCTGTACTCCCTGGAGCTGTCTGGCCTGGAGGAGCTGGGCCGTCGCTACGGACAGGACTCCCCACAGTATCGAGATGCCACCGCCATCCTGGCCAACGTCCTACAGAAGGTAAATACAGTGTTTCCCCTAGGATTTTTTTCAGCAGCGGTGGCAGAGTTTGTGTGGGGGGGCTTCCTGGGGGCATCTATATATCAAATAAAATGTTTAGTGGCAGTGGCACGAGTAGTGTTTCATCTCTATACGTGACCACCTGTTTGTCATCTCTCGCTCTCTTTTGCTCTCTCTCTCCTGTGCTGTAGTTTGGTGAGGATGTGTTTGGTCTCTATGGTGACAGTGCGGTGGTCGAGGTTGTCACGGTGAAGAGCTTTGAGGCACCATTGACCAGGAAGTCCCGCTCCATCCTGGAGTCCAAACAGATTGTATGTTTGTTTATATTAGCTTCATCTGCCCAGATCTTCTGTTTTTATGTTTTATGTACATATCGATGGATCAGTGGAGGCTGGTGGGAGGAGCTATAGGAGGACAATTTCATTGTAATGGCTGGAATGGAACAGAGTCAATGTGTTTTCTATATTTTTGATATCGTTCTAATTATTCCATTCCAGCCATTACAATGAACTTGTCCTCCTATAGCTCCTCCCAACAGCCTCCTCTGTTGTATATATTTATGTATCAAACCATGAGTATTTTTAGATGTGTCTGAAATTCTATACTTCATAGATGAGATTTGCAACTACTGAAATCCTCTCTCTCTTTCCTCCTTTCTCTCCTCATCACACAGAGTAACCCTGGTAGTCCCTATAACCTGGCCTATAAATATAACTTTAATTATGCAGTGATCTTCAACATCGTGCTATGGCTGATGATCATCCTTGCCTTGGCTGTCATTGTCATCTCATACAATCTGTGGAACATGGACCCAGGATATGACAGCATCATCTACAGGATGACCAATCAGAAGATCAGGTTGGACTAAAGTCTGCCCAGCAACACTCCAGCCCTCCAATTAGCCCTCTCCTATCCTAGTGGAAGTTTATTGTTTTTCTTGTTTTGTGTGAAAAATAAAGATGTGGGGCCTTGGAGTCTTACCCCCTACTCTCTACGTACTTGTTTAGATCTGAGAGAGTTGGATAGGTATAAGCAATATGGTGAAAATAATTCCACCCAGCTTGGTATATAAGCCATGGTCGAACTAATTATAAACCAAATAGCGTATACCTATCCTAACTCTCAGGTATACACAAGGTTATAGGGGTTGATTGTGGACTGAGGAGTAGACACCAGAATAGCAGTTGTTCAGGTGGAGGTAATAGTTTAATCCAATATGTATGAGATGTATGTGAGGTGCAGTTCACTGTAATGTCACTGGTAAGTACTGCAAAGGTTGACTATACAGAATTGTAACACTGTAGAGCTGTGTCTGAAGCCTAGTCATGTACCTTCTAGCCCACACTTCACATTTATTTTGAGTGTCCACAGTAGTTGTCCTACTTCCTTGGTGATTGAAAATGTCCAGTTTTATTTTTTGTAAAAATAAAATAAAAATTATTGTAATGCCCTGAAAGACTGAGAATTATATGGTGTGTGTGATGTAAATGATTGTATTTTTTGAGATATAAAACTTAAGTTAAAGTGAAATGTGTATATATTGAAGTTAGAAATGCAAATATCTTGAATAAACTGCTGTATTGGTATGGGGAGGTCTGTAATATTCACTGGCATGTTGCATGAATTTTGCAGTTGTGGACAATATGAAACAAAATATTATGTACAGTATGGGCAATAAATGATTTAATATCATAAGTTTGTGTACTTCAATCGGCAAATTGAATTCTCATGTTTATTAAACCACTATAGTCTACAGGAACCAGTGATACATTGGCACAAATGACCTGGGACAAATTGTCCCACAGTTAGTTTTAGTAAATGTGTCACACGAGTTTATAATAAACACGTTTTCTAATTCAGAGTGATATGTATGACATGTTTACCATCACCAAAAATACTCCTCAATTCACTTATCCAATACATAAGCAGATCACGAGACTAGGTCAGACGTAACTATTGCGCCATATAGAAGTAGCCAATCAGTGAAGCCGTGTAGCTATCTGCTCCAATAGAGAGACGAGTTCCTGAAACTCCACCTCTAAGGTTATCCGAATACGTAATTGGGTGTGCTTTTGTGTAACTGGTTTGGTAACAGGTTTGGTAACAGCAGATCGACTGTACTACTAAAAGAAATCCCTCTATCTGGCGACAAAAACATCAATTTTCTGAGGAGAAAGAAGAACACTCTCGCGCCATGGTCTGACTGCTGATCAAAGGTGCGCGCCGATTTCTTCATTCTAGTTGTTACAAAGTAACATATATGAAGTCATGTTACTCAGGCTATACACATCTATGCCAATGAAATATTGTGAGGTGTCATTTCAATAATGTTTTGCAAATAATTATCTGTCTCATTCTCTCCATCTTTCAGCCAGCATCTGGACGGTGAGGAAGATTCGGGCCCACATTGCTGAGGGAGAGCAAGAGGAGAAGCCCATCTTCACACCATGTGGTGTTATTGGTAAGAACAGTAATGCCATAGATATGCAACAATGCTGATTGTTATCAACTTATCTACAATGCCATGCAAGAACACTTGCGTTACCTAACAATGCCGTAGTACAGGGTGCGTTCGTAAATTGCTTCCAGTGTGTCAGAGTGCACTTTGGGTTGTTCGTAAATTCAGAGCGTTTCGTTCTCGGAGCGTTCGGAGCGCTCACTGAACGCGCTGGTCGAGAAGGGTCTGACCGAACGTTAACTGGCTAAAGTTGGCTAGCTTGTCAGCTACTTCCAGACACAAATGACAGAACACCTCACTGACCATTTTACTCACCATGACAGAGCTGTTTAGGCTGTTATGTTATCTAGAGCGTTAGTGACGAGCTGTGCTGCTGGCAACAATGTAATACCTTTTTTTTGCCGACGTTTGACACTGTTCATATTCAATGGGTGTTCCGTGTTCGTAAATTCATCAGTTATTTTTGCGCTCTGGCACACAGACGAGAGTGCTCTACAATCGGAGTAGATGGCTAGAGTGAATTTACGAACAAAGATACGCTGTCTAAAAATCGCTCGACCTTTTCCTGGTTGCTAAAATTCTAATTGTTCGCTTAATTTCAGTTTGTGATAAAACAAAAATTATGTATTTTCAGCTGGTGTACAAAACCGAAAGGAAGACGCAAAAACACATCTTAAGAGTTCTTTAAGAGAGTTCTTAAGATGTGTTTTTGCGTCTTCCTTTCGGTTTTGTACACCAGCTGAAAATACATAATTTTTGAACCTTTGTGTTGAAACGCCTGATGTTTATTAACAGTGAGAATCGCAGAATGGTGAACTTAACTAAACGACGGTGAGTTTTGACTGTGTGATATTAGATTGCTTCTTGTGTAAATATTTTCTGTCTGGCTTTTAATGATTTGTATGTATGTCAGCTCTTGTTTTATCACAAATAACTCTTAAGAACTCTTAAGATGTGTTTTTGCGTCTTCCTTTCGGTTTTGTACACCAGCTGAAAATACATAATTTTTGTTTTATCACAAACTGAAATTAGGCGAACAATTTAGAATTTTAGCAACCAGGAAAAGGTCGAGCGATTTTTAGACAGCGTATCTTTGGGTGCGTTCGTAAATTCACTCTAGCCATCTACTCCGATTGTAGAGCACTCTCGTCTGTACAAATGACGCATGGATTTTTTTAGGCGGCATTATATGTCATATCACAATGAATTAGGAAACGTGTTTATTATAAACTCTGTCAGACTGAATGACACATTTAATAAAGATTTACCCCTTCTTATACTTGCTTTCAATTACTATGGTTACATGCACACAATCTGGTTATAGTGGCTAGTCAGATTAATATCATAGTTCTATTAAAGTTTACATGCTTTGCAAAAAATAAAGATTTCCCCAAATTAACCTGCTTACATGGACACGTGAAACCTGGTGGCACCCTGATGGATGCAGAAAGTCGGCAATCAAAATAAACTACTATTCTACCACAGTGACAATGTTATTTTTGGGAAGCATATTTGATTCTGAGTTCGAATCGCCGATTTAAGGTGTTTAGAGTGTAAAGAACCAGGTGTACAGTTGAAGTCGTAAGTTTACATACACCTTGGCCAAATACATTTAAACTCAGTTTTTCACAATTCCTGACATTTAATCCTTTCATCACATTCTCAGTGGGTCAGAAGTTTACATACACTCAATTAGTATTTGATAGCATTGCCTTTAAATTATTTAACTTGGGTCAAACGTTTCGGGTAGCCTTTCCTCAATAAGTTGAGTGAATTTTGGCCCATTCCTCCTGACAGAGCTGATGTAACTGAGTCAGGTTTGTAGGCCTCCTTGCTCGCGCAAACTTTTTCAGTTCAGCCCACAAATGTTCTATAGGATTGAGGTCAGGGCTTTGTGATGGCCACTCCAATACCTTGACTGTTGTCCTCAAGCCATTTTGCCACAACTTTGGAAGTATGCTTGGGGTCATTATCCATTTGGAAGACCCATTTGCGACCAAGCTTTAACTTCCAGACTTATGTCTTGAGATGTTGCTTCAATATATCCATATCATTTTCCTGCCTCATGATGCCATCTGTTTTGTGAAGTGCACAAGTCCCTCCTGCAGCAAAGCACCCCCACAACATGATGCTGCCACCCCCGTGCTTTACCGTTGGGATGGTGTTCTTCGGCTTGCAAGCCTCCCCCCTTTTCATCCAAACATAACGATGGTCATTATGACCAAACAGTTCTATTTTTGTTTCATTAGACCAGAGGACATTTCTCCAAAAAGTACAATCTTTGTCCCCATGTGCAGTTGACTTTTTTATGGTAGTTTTGGAGGAGTGGCTTCTTCCTTGCTGAGCGGCCTTTCAGGTTATGTCGACATAGGACTCGTTTTACTGTGGCTATAGATACTTTTGTACAAGTTTCCTCCAGCATCTTCACAAGGTCCTTTGCTGCTGTTCTGGGATTGATTTGCACTTTTCGCACCAAAGTACGTTCATCTCTAGGAGACAGAATGCGTCTCCTTCTTGAGCGGTATGACAGCTGCGTGGTCCCATGGTGTTTATACTTGCATACTATTGTTTGTACAGATGAACGTGGTACCTTCAGGCATTTGGAAATTAGACCAGACTTGTGGAGGTCTACAATTTGGCTGATTTCTTTTGATATTCCCATGATGTCAAGCAAAGAGGCACTGAGCTTGAAGGTACGCCTTGAAATACATCCACAGGTACACCTCTAATTGACTCAAATGATGACAATTAGCCTATCAGAAGCTTCTGAAGCCATGACATAATTTTCTGGAATTTTCCAAGCTGTTTAAAGTCACAGTCGACTTAGTGTATCTAAACTTCTGACCCACTGGAATTGTGATACAGTGAATTATAAGTGAAATAATCTGTCTGTAAACAATTGTTGGAAAAATTACTTGTCATGCACAAAGTAGATGTCCTAACCGACTTGCCAAAACTATAGTTTGTTAACAAGAAATGTGTTGAGTGGTTGAAACACTTAGGTTGGAGTCATTAACTTGTTTATTTAAACTTCTGACTTCATCTGTATGTCTTCTTTGATTTTAAGATTTAGTAAGGTGTTTACATGGCTATTGCATAATCTGCCTACTGCCATAATCAGTTTAATATTGAATTACTACTGTGTGAATGTCAGATCTATAACTCACATTTATATGTGAATCTGGTCACCCAAAAAGTTGCATATTGCAGCTTTAAGAACGCTGTAATTACAGAACAATGCAACAGAGCTAACTACCTCTGGCATAGATTAGAACAATGCCACAGAGCTAACTACCTCTGGTGCAACAGTATTTTTTTTAGACCGTCCCCTCGCCCATACCCGGGCGCGAACCAGGGACTCTCTGCACACATCAATGAACAGTCACCCACGAAGCATCGTTACCCATCGCTCCACAAAAGCCAAGGGGAACCACTACTTCAAGGAGTCAGAGCAAATGACGTCACCGATTGAAACACTATTTAGCACGCACCACCGCTAACTAAGCTAGCCGTTTCACATCCGTTACACTGGCATAGATTAGAACAATGCCACAGAACTAACTACATCTATGGCATAGATTAGAACAATGGCGCCACTTAACAATACCATTGTTAAGTATACTGGCATTACCGAACAATGCCACAGAGCTAAACTACCTTACAACCATAGAAATAAGAATTAATTGATTTATTTGATAAAGAAGGAAATATACTCTTATAGAAAGTTCTTTAGAAAAATAGACCTTCCCTATACGTTATAAAGAATGTTATTCTATATGCAAAGCAATACCTTCAGGACTTACTCAATTAATTAAATGTAATTTGTGTTTTGGAGAAAATGGCAAGATAGGTGCACAACTTCTGTTAGAAGGTTTCCCCCTGCTGGAAAACAAATGTAATTACTTTTTAACTCCAAGAACAAGATATCTCCTTGAGGGAAATTCTTCTGGAACGCATATGCTACTGAAATTGAATGGAAGAGAGCTTGATTGCTCCCTCACACATTTTGTATATCAAATAAAGTCAAATAAATTCACTTTAAAATCTTGCACAAACATACCCTTGCAGTTGTCCTCTAAATCCATGAAATTAGACATCTGCCTTTTCTGTGATAAAGAAGGGGAAACTATTATACACTTTATGAGCGTGACTCTGAAGTTATTTTGGAGCAGGTTAAATATTTTACATTTTTTAAATTGTATTTACACATTTATTGTATTTACAATGAAATATGTAATACGTTATATATTTTTTTTTGTGCAGGCTTCACACACTTCATCAGTCTCTCATTCACAATTTGACAAGCAATTTCCTGGCTACATCCCTTTTGTGTGGTTGTAATGCCCCCTAAAAACATCCATTCCCAAGGGACTTTGGACCCTTGGGCTGAATATAATAATGATCATTCCCTCCTCCCGGCTGCGTGCTGAAGCACCTCTCACTCACATGACTCTGTCACGTGATCGATCTGGTCTTTCTCACAGGCTACAAGACAGACCCATCGTGAACGCAACTGAGCGCGTCCTTATCCAATTCCGAGGCTCATATTGAAGATATTGGAAGAACTGTCCACATTTGCTTTTCGTCAGCCAACAAGATGAGTAGACCTAACGAACAGCAGAAGCACTATCCTTTGTCAATCTACTATCCCCTGTAGGACAAAAGTCGACCTATTCTCTGCGAGAAATAAATATTCCCAACATAGTCTGGGACAGTTGTGGGACACGATAGATCCCAAATGAATACAACCACTAGCATCAAAAAACCTGTTTTAAGCAATGAGCCTGACGCAACAGATCAGAACATTTAGCTTAAAAGGTTTATAAACTATTAGGGTATTTCTTCACATTATAAGCCCAGCAATGCACACGACAGTTCTTCACGGCAGTAGGATATAAGAGCAAATGTTCCATTAGCAGAAAACACCATTCTCAAATGTGACCACAAATGTGATTATACAGGAAAATGTTTTTATTATAAAGATGCATTTGAAAATTGTTCCCCAAACTTGAAACTCAGGTGCTGGATATTGTATGCCAGTTAGGCTCTACATCTGCTGTAAAGCGTATGGATGTGCTTCATTTAAAGTTATTTGGCCACTTTAGTTGTGATAAAAACCTTCTCAAAACATATAGGCCTATGGGCTGGACTACATGAAGTGTGCGACTATGACTACAAAAAGTCACAAAAACAAGGCATGCAATGTTTCTTGCCTTAAGCTGGGCATCATTCACATGTGATTGGCTAATATTGTCACCCATCAAACTATTCTTGGTTTAATCTTGTCTTTACATTTACTAAATAATATATGTGTAAAATGAGTTTTGATTTAGAATGGACCATTATCATGCACCCGTATCGAAATGGGGGCAGAGGGAAAAAACACGTCATCTATGAACTTAAAAAGCGAATGGAGGACGCTTTTCCCACTGTTCATTTTCATTTCATGCCAGACAGGTAGTCTAGACTCCTGTTGTAAAGAGAAGCAGTGTGCTTAATATTAGGAAAGTTGATAAATAAATATAGTAGGCCTAGCCTATAGAAAGCTGATGTGATCCTTCTCTTTTTAATAGTGGTCATTACTCTGTTTTCTTGCGCAATTGCATAGCCTATAATAATTTTGCGCAACATGAGCTCATGACCTCTCATGAAGTGTTTGATTAGATTTTTGATTAGATTTGCATTGATGTCAGAGTGATTAGAGGGACAATAGTGTGCTGAGAACAAGCAGTTAACAAGTTTGGTGGGCTACTAATGACTATCAGCAGCATCAGAGCTTGGAGAAGCCTTACTGTGACTAAACGGTTACGTGGAATTTGACTGCCGTCATGACTCGTGATCACCGGTGTGGCGGAAATACAGTTAACGTAACGGCCCTGGTTATGATTACACAAGCACGTGTTTATAACCTCCTACTAGGCATGGCCTGCCTTTAGCTGGCCTGCCTTATCAGATACTATTGCCCTTCAGCTGGCCTGCCTTATCAGATACTATTGCCCTTCAGCTGGCCTGCCTTATCAGATACTATTGCCCTTCAGCTGGCCTGCCTTATCAGATACTATTGCCCTTCAGCTGGCCTGCTTTATCAGATACTATTGCCCTGCAGCTGGCCTGCCTTATCAGATACTATTGCCCTGCAGCTGGCCTGCCTTATCAGATACTATTGCCCTGCAGCTGGCCTGCCTTATCAGAGACTATTGCCCTTCAGCTGGCCTGCCTTATCAGATACTATTGCCCTGCAGCTGGCCTGCCTTATCAGAGACTATTGCCCTTCAGCTGGCCTGCCTTATCAGATACTATTGCCCTTCAGCTGGCCTGCCTTATCAGAGACTATTGCCCTGCAGCTGGCCTGCCTTATCAGATACTATTGCCCTTCAGCTGGCCTGCCTTATCAGATACTATTGCCCTTCAGCTGACCTGCCTTATCAGAGACTATTGCCCTTCAGCTGGCCTGCCTTATCAGATACTATTGCCCTTCAGCTGGCCTGCCTTATCAGATACTATTGCCCTGCAGCTGGCCTGCCTTATCATACATGTAACGTAATCAATAAGTTATTATATAGTGACGGGAATAAGTACATTTCAAGTTAAAACCCAACATTATGCTGCATAAACAGCTTAATATATCCATATTTGATTTTAATAACCATATTGTGGGCCTGTTAGAACACATAAATCATGACGGATTTTATGAATATCCACTGTTAGAACCGCCAATAACCACTTCCTTGTGTTTTCCCCCACAGTCTGCAGGCTCTTTAACTCGCTGCCTATGTCAGCTCAGTCAGAAATGACCTTTACATCTCTATCACGCAATCTGTAGTTCATCAATCCACATTGAATAGAGCCCTGTGTTTCATTACCCTCTTTACTGCATGTATACATTTTAATAGGGCAATATCGGCCATTGATACATTCCACTGATATGTAGCACAGACCGTTCAACCTCTGTTTCTGTTGTCAACCAATGTGAAATCAACGAAACATTTCACCATGACATTGGATTTATGTTCAAAGTTGGGTGAAAAAGACTAAATTCCATTTTTGAAAATCCAATCAGTTTTTCACATTGATTCAACGTCATCACATTTATTATTATTATTATTATTATTTAATGAAGTGGAACAATGTTGATTCAACCAGTTTTTGCCCAATGGGCAGGCTGGCACTGGTAATAGGTTCCCTTATCAGAGACTGAGTTATCCCATGGCTTGCAGGCTAAGTCTTCTAATTTCAATTAGCTTATTGCATCTCCACATTTTAAGCACCGGCTGAGAAGGTTAATCTCTAAACCCTGGTTGGACAACATTTCTTAGATCTGTGTAGCAACTTCTATAATAACACTCTAAGGTCACTCCATATGTCTTTAAAATACGTCTAACGTTTACCCTGTGTCAGTCGTGACGGCAACTGTTTTGACAATTGGATACTTCTTGAGCTCTTGTTTGATAACCAGCTATGTACGGCTAGGATTTATAAAGCATTATCAGTCACTACGATTAGGCAGGCTAATTGCATCTTTTGGTAACTAAATCAATTTTGGCGCTGGTCTACTAAACCTTGTTTTCCCTTTGCATAACCTTTACATAGAATGTGTGTGTGTGTGTGCTCCTCAGGCTTTAAGAAGGAGCAGTTGACATCAGGTTCTGATCCACCGGCGGCCGTAATGACCCCTGAACCTGATGATGGTATCGCCAACGGCGGCCCGGCGTCGTCAGAGACAGCCGTGCAGAAGTGCGGATCCTGAGGTTAAAGGTCACACTGGATAACTGGCTGGGACCAATAACTTATTATTAAGCATGTCTTGAAAAGGATGCATTCACAGAACTGTATGTTGAGACGCAGTCGCCTTGTTCCTCGCTCCCCGACAACTTTGCAGTATTTAGATTTGTTTGTGTTATTTCTTACCTTGTTTGCTCAGAACATTTCTAGTATTGTTACTTACACCCAGAAAAAAACTTTTGTACGTTAATCAGGGAAATTCTACATTCGCATACATTATTCTGATACGTCTTAATTTCTTCTTCAAAAGTTTGGATTATGTATTGTATTACTAGATATAACTGCATTGTTGGAGCTAGAAACATAAGAATTTTGCTGCACCTGCAAATCTGTACGCAACCAATAAACTTTGATCACTTTTTTGTATAGCCCAACATGCTCTTACTTAACTTTGCTGACCTTAATCAAAGCATTCCCATAGAAAATGTCACTACGACCATAATGATGACTAGTTTTGAGACCAAATTATGACATAAGTCATTCCATTTAATTTACGTTGTGTAGGTTTCTGAACCCAAGAATGCTAATACGATATCGCAATAAAAAGTTGATTATTTACTGATCTATAGAAGATATTCTTTAACAGCCCTCCAACTGAAAAATGTTTATGTTGTCATGCCCTTGCTGTCCCAGTCTCTGTCCAGTGTGCCCATACTCAGTGGACCAAATACTAAGCTGAGATACTTGCTGTAATTCCAACTTTCGGTCACTAAGTCAGTGTGAAGATTGTGTGAAGTTATGACATTTTCATATACACTGATCTCAGGTTAATATTGGGTCCAGTGAGCTCTGTTTAACCTCTGACACCAGATGACCCTTTATGGCTGCAGCGTGTGACGACCTGCTCACCAACCCCTCCACCCAGGGACTGAGCTGTTCTGATGCCCCTGCTGCAGCTTCCCTAATAAAAACTTGAAAACTATCTGGTCGACTTGTCTTTTATTGTGTTGTAGGCATATAAGTTCCCAGAATATCCATTGAGCTATTAGGTACTATACTCACTAACGAACATTAAAAATGATCAAGAAGTGCTATGAATCATAAACATTTCTTACATAACTTCAACATGAAATTACAGCCTGGTTACAATTGGTATGGTTATACACAGTGTACAAAACATTAAGGACATGCTTTTTCCATGACAGGCTGACTAGGTGAAGCTATGATCCCTTATTGACGTCGCTTGTTAAATCCACTTCAATCAGTGTAGATGAAGAGGAGGAGGCAGGTTAAAGAAGGATCTTAAGCCTTGAAACAATTGAGACATGGATTGTATATGTGCCATTCAGAGGGTGAATGGGCAAGACAAGATTGAAGTGCCTTTGAACAGGATATGGTAGTAGGGGCCAGGCACACCGGTTTGTGTCAAGAACTGCAATGCTGCTGGGTTTTTCACACTCAACCGTTTCCCAATCTTATCAATAACAGTTCACCAGCCAACTTGACACAACTGTGGGAAGCATTGGAGTCAATATGGACCAGAATCCCTGTGGAAGGCTTTCCACACCTTGTAGAGTCCATGCCCCGAAGAATTGAGGCTGTTCTGAGGGCAAACGAGGGGAGGAGAACTCAATATTCGGACGGTATCAGTAAAGATGTGCGCTGAGAGTCAGCAAGCAAGTTCAGGGAGTGAGTGTTTTAATAAAAAAATGCAAACATAAAACAAAGCAGGAACAGCACACAAACTCAACACTTGAACAGAAACAATAACGCCTGGGGAAGGAACCAAAGGGAGTGACATATATAGGGAAGTTAATCAGGGAGGTGATGGAGTCCTGGTGAGTCTGACGATGCGTAGGCGCGCGTAATGATGGTGACAGGTGTGCGCCATAACGAGCAGCCTGGTGACCTAGAGGCCGGAGAGGGAGCACACGTGACAGTATCGTTAATATTTTGTATTCTCAGTGTATAAGACAGGTTACTTTAACTTAAAAAACGAAAGGAGGGTGGTTGGTCGTGTTGTATAAAGTGAACATCTAGCAACCAAAAGTTGCGTGTTCTAATCTCATCACAGACAATTTTAGCTAATTAGCAACTTTGTAACTACTTTTTATTTACTGTGTAACTATTTAACATGTTAGCTAAGCTTACCGCTAACCCTTTAACCTAATGCCAAACCTTAACCCTAACGTTAACCTATAACCCCTAGCCTAGGTAACATTAGCATTAGCCACCTAGCTAACATTATCCACAAGAAATTGGAATTCGTATCATATCATATATATGCACTCACATTCACACACGTGCGCGCACACACACACACACAAAAATAGTAGCACACAAAAAAATAGTAGCACGCAAACACACACAATTGGCCTTGCTGTTTTCATTTGATTGTCTTTGATGTGTTTTGTTGTTACATTGTTGTTCTTTTCTCTTTTTCTCAGTATTTGTATTTTATTGGTTGTTGGCACATCAGGAGGGTAGTTGTTAGGTTGGGTTGGGCAGGGATGGTTCCCCTGAGGGGGTGAAGTTGGGGGGGAGTTTTTTTGGGGGGGGCCTTGGATAGCTGAGCAGCTTCACTGCAGGTGGATTGTATGTTTTTTTTTAAATGACCCTAACCAGTCAGGCTTGAAGAGAAGTCACTCAACCGAGGCTGCTCTCCTCTGTGTCAGGGAGGCTGCTCTCCTCAGTGTCAGGGAGGCTGCTCTCCTCAGTGTCAGGGAGGCTGCTCTCCTCTGTGTCAGGGAGGCTGCTCTCCTCTGTGTCAGGGAGGCTGCTCTCCTCAGTGTCAGGGAGGCTGCTCTCCTCTGTGTCAGGGAGGCTGCTCTCCTCAGTGTCAGGGAGGCTGCTCTCCTCAGTGTCAGGGAGGCTGCTCTCCTCAGTGTCAGAGAGGCTGCTCTCCTCAGTGTCGGGGAGGCTGCTCCCCTCTGTCAGGGAGGCTGCTCTCCTCTGTGTCAGGGAGGTTGCTCTCCTCTGTGTCAGGGAGGCTGCTCTCCTCTGTGTCAGGGAGGTTGCTCTCCTCTGTCAGGGAGGCTGCTCTCCTCAGTGTCGGGGAGGCTGCTCCCCTCTGTCAGGGAGGCTGCTCTCCTCTGTGTCAGGGAGGTTGCTCTCCTCTGTGTCAGGGAGGCTGCTCTCCTCTGTGTCAGGGAGGTTGCTCTCCTCTGTCAGGGAGGCTGCTCTCCTCAGTGTCAGGGAGGCTGCTCTCCTCAGTGTCAGGGAGGCTGCTCTCCTCTGTGTCAGGGAGGCTGCTCTCCTCTGTGTCAGGGAGGCTGCTCTCCTCTGTGTCAGGGAGGCTGCTCTCCTCAGTGTCAGGGAGGCTGCTCTCCTCAGTGTCAGGGAGGCTGCTCTCCTCAGTGTCGGGGAGGCTGCTCCCCTCTGTCAGGGAGGCTGCTCTCCTCTGTGTCAGGGAGGTTGCTCTCCTCTGTGTCAGGGAGGCTGCTCTCCTCTATGTCAGGGAGGCTGCTCTCCTCTGTCAGGGAGGCTGCTCTCCTCTGTGTCAGGGAGGCTGCTCTCCTCAGTCATTTAGCAGACTGTCTTATCCAGAGCGACTTACAGTTAGTGCATTCTTCTTAAGATAGCTCGGTGGGACAACCACATATCACAGGCAGAGAAAGTACATTTTCCTCAGTAATGTAGCCGTCAGTAGAGTCAGAGGTCAAGTGCTGGGTTATTTAGTTATAAATAAATAAAAAGGTGTGGAGGAGGATTGTTTAAGATACTGTTTGAAGATGTAGGGTTAAATAACACCATAATCTACAAACTAACCATTTTCGTCGTGTAATGTTGATTGATTTTTAAAATTTGAACCTTAGTTGTCTTCTTTCTTCCACAGTGCTTTAGCTTACTGCACCACAATGTGTTGACTTTTGTATAATGTCCTGATCTCATTATCATACTTCTTTACTGTATGGTGTATTTATGTTTTTCTGTTTTGTATATAATCTTTCCATGTCTAGATGTTCACCTATGTCTAGATGTTTTTGGGACTACAGATGGAAATGAGCTATTGGCTAAATCTGGTGCTCCACATGTTCTCAGTGATCTGACACTTAGCTTATGTTTTGTTGTGCCAAATAAACGTAATAATCAAATCAATCTCTTTCTCAGATAGTTTCCTTTTAGCTCACAAATGTATAAAGTAACTAACCCTCTACCACACACATTTTGGTAACAAAAAATGTATTGCATATTTCAAATATTACGCATTAACATCTGCTAACTATGTGTATGTGACCAATAACATTTGATTGATTTTAATGAAAAATATATAATCATATTATATTATGGATCCCCATTAGCTGTTTCCAAGGCAGCATCTATTCTTCCAAAATGAAGGGAGTTTATACAATTCAATTTGTATGATCATGCCCAATTACACAAAACTCCTATAAATTGTTTAAGAATGATATCTTGTGAGGTAAGGCAGAACATAAGCCTAACGTCACACTTTGGCTGCTCTATGAGTGGTCTGGATCACAGGTAGAAGTGCAAGGGTTTCAAGGTAGCAGGTAGTTCGCTCCCAGTGATGCGTTGTGCAGACCACACCACCCTCTGGAGAGCTTTGCGGTTGAGGGTGGAGCAGTTGCCGTACCAGGCTGTGATACAGCCCGACAGGATGCTCTCGATTGTGCATCTGTAAAAGTTTGTCAGGGTTTTGGGTGACAAGACAAATTTCATCAGCCTCCTGGGGTTGAAGAGGCGCTGTTGCACCTTCTTCACAATGCTGTCTGTGTGGGTAGAACATTTCAGTTTGTCTGTGATGTGTACGCCAAGGAACATAGAATTTCCACCTTCTCCACTACTGTCCTGTCGATGTGGCTAGGGGGTTGCTCCCTCTGCTGGTTAATGAAGTCCACAATCATCTCCTTTTGTTTTGTTGACATTGAGTGAGAGGTTATTTTCCTGACACCACACTCCGAGGGCCCTCACATTGAGTAGCTTGGATGAATAAGTTGCCCAAACTAAGAGGCCTGCTCCTCAGTCTCAGTTGCTAATATGTGCATATTATTAGTAGTATTGGATAGAAAACACTCTAAAGTTTCCAAAACTGTCAAAATATTGTCTGTGAGTATAACAGAACTGATATTGCAGGCGAAACCCTGAGGAAAATCAAACCAGGAAGTGGCTTCTATTTTGAAAACTCCCATGTTCCATAACCTGCCTTTGCTCCATTTAAAGGGATATCAACCAGAAAGATAACATCAAATCATTGTATGGCCGGGTGCCAGCAGCGTTTTGCTTGCGTAACAGAGTTTGGGCTGCCATTGCCTTTCCCTCTCCGACTGAAAAAGACAGTTGCGGTTGATATATTATCGATTTATTAATTTGAAAAACAACCTGAGGATTGATTATAAAAAACGTTTGACAGGTTTCTGTGGACATTACGGATACTATTTGGAATTTGTCTGCGTTGTCGTGACCGCTCTTTCCTGTGGATTTCTGAACATAACGCGCCAAAAAAGGTATTTTGGATATAAAAATAATCTTTATGGAACAAAATGAACATTTATTGTGTAACTGGGAGTCTCGTGAGTGAAAACATCCGAAGATCATCAAAGGTAAACTATTAATTTGATTGCTTTTCTGTTATAATCTGCTGTGGAAGCAGCACAACAGAGGGAGAGGCAGTGGAAGCAGCACAACAGAGGGAGAGGCAGTGGAAGCAGCACAACAGAGGGAGAGGTCGTGGAAGCAGCACAACAGAGGGAGAGGCAGTGGAAGCAGCACAACAGAGGGAGAGGTCGTGGAAGCAGCACAACAGAGGGAGATGAAACTGAGGACATGTGCCATATGGTCCTTGAAGATGATGAGAAAGAATCAAATCAAAATCAAATGTATTTATATGGCCCTTCTTACATCAGCTGATATCTCAAAGTGCTGTACAGAAACCCAGCCTAAAACCACAAACAGCAAGCAATGCAGGTGTAGAAGCACGGTGGCTAGGAAAAACTCCCTAGAAAGGCCAAAACCTAGGAAGAAACCTAGAGAGGAACCAGGCTATGAGGGGTGGCCAGTCCTCTTCTGGCTGTGCCGGGTGGAGATTATAACAGAACATAGCCAAGACGTTCAAATGTTCTTAAATGACCATCATGGTCAAATAATAATACTCACAGTAGTTGTCGAGGGTGCAACAGGTCAGCACCTCAGGAGTAAATGTCAGTTGGCTTTTCATAGCCGATCATTAAGAGTATCTCTACCGCTCCTGCTGTCTCTAGAGAGTTGAAAACAGCAGGTGTGGGACAGGTAGCACGTCCGGTGAACAGGTCAAGGTTCCATAGCAGAACAGTTGAAACTGGAGCAGCAGCACGGCCAGGTGGACTGGGGACAGCAAGGAGTCATTATGACAAGGTAGTATTGAGGCATGGTCCTAGGGCTCAGCTCTAGGACACCGGACACAGGACACCGGATAAGACAGGAGAAGTTCTCCAGATATGACAAACTGACCCTAGCCCCCCGACACATGAACTACTAGAGCATAAATACTGGAGGCTGAGACAGGAGGGGTCAGGAGACACTGTGGCCCCATCCGATTATACCCCCAGACAGGGCCAAACAGGAAGGATATAACCCCACCTACTTTGCCAAAGCACAGCCCCACACCACTAGAGGGATATCTTCAACCACCAACTTACCATCCTGAGACAAGGCCGAGTATAGCCCACAAAGATCTCCGCCACGGCACAACCCAAGGGGGGGCGCCAACCCAGACAGGAAGATCACGTCAGTGATTCAACCCACTCAAGTGAAGCACCCCTCCTAGGGACGGCATGAAAGAGCACCAGTAAGCCAGTGACTCAGCCCCTGTAATAGGGTTAGAGGCAGAGAATCCCAGTGGAGAGAGGGGAACCGGCCAGGGGGAGACAGCAAGGGCGGTTCGTTGCTCGAGAGCATTTCCATTCACCTTCACACTCCTGGGCCAGACTACACTCAATCATATGACCCACTGAAGAGATGAGTCTTCAGTAAAGACTTAAAAGTTGAGACCGAGTCTGCGTCTCTCACATGGGTAGGCAGACCATTCCATAAAAAGCTCTATAGGAGAAAGCCCTGCCTCCAGCTGTTTGCTTAGAAATTCTAGGGACAATTAGGAGGCCTGCGTCTTGTGACCGTAGTGTACGTGTAGGTATGTACGGCATGACCAAATCAGAAAGATAGGCAGGAGCAAGCCCATGTAATGCTTTGTAGGTTAGCAGTAAAACCTTGAAATCAGCCCTTGCCTTAACAGGAAGCCAGTGTAGGGAGGCTAGCACTGGGGTAATATGATAAAACATTTTGGTTCTAGTCAGGATTCTAGCAGGCATATTTAGCACTAATTTAAGTTTATTTAGTGCTTTATCCAGGTAGCCGGAAAGTAAAGCATTGCAGTAACCTAGAAGTAACAAAAGCATGGATTAATGTTTCTGCAGCATTTTTGGACAGAAAGTTTCTGACTTTTGCGATGTTACGTAGATGGAAAAAAGCTGTCCTTGAAACAGTCTTGATATGTTCGTCAAAAGAGAGATTAGGGTCCAGAGTAACGCCGAGGTCCTTCACAGTTTTATTTGAGACGACTGTACAACCATCAAGATTATTTGTCAGATTCAACAGAAGATATCTTTGTTTCTTGGGACCTAAAACAAGCATCTCTGTTTTGTCCGTGTTTAAAAGTAGAAAGTTTGCAGCCATCCACTTCCTTATGTCTGAAACACCGGCTTCTAGCGAGGGCAATTTTGGGGCTTCACCATGTTTCATTGAAATGTACAGCTGTGTGTCATCCGCATAGCATTGAAAGTTAACATTATGTTTTCGAATGACATCCTCAAGAGGTAAAATATATAGTAAAAACAATAGTTGTCCTATAACGGAACCTTGAGGAACACCAACATTTACAGTTGATTTGTCAGAGGACAAACCATTCACAGAGACAAACGGATATCTTTCCGACAGATAAGATCTAAACGAGGCCAGAACTTGTCGGTGTAGACCAATTTGGGTTTCCAATCTCTCCAAAAGAATGTGGTGATCGATGGTATCAAAAGCAGCACCTTGGTCTGATGCCATTAAAAGGTAATTTACCACCTTCACAAGTGCCGTCTCAGTGCTATGATGGGGTCTAAAACCAGACTGAAGCATTTCGTATACATTGTTTGTCTTCAGGAAGGCAGTGAGTTGCTGCGCATCAGCTTTTTCAAAAATTTTTGAGAGGAATAGAATATTCAATATAGGCCGATAGTTTTTTATATTTTCTGGGTCAAGGTTTGGCTTTTTCAAGAGAGGCTTTATTACTGTCACTTTTAGTGAGTTTGGTACACATCCGGTGGATAGAGAGCCGTTTATTATGTTCAACATAGGAGGGCCAAGCACAGGAAGCAGCTCTTTCAGTAGTTTAGTTGGAATAGGGTCCAGTATGCAGCTTTAAGGTTTAGAGGCCATGATTATTTTCATCATTGTGTCAAGAGATATAGTACTAAAACACTTGACTGTCTCTCTTGATCCTCGGTCCTGGCAGAGTTGTGCAGACTCAGGACAACTGAGCTTTGGAGGAATACGCAGATTTAAAGAGGAGTCCGTAATTTGCTTTCTTATGATCATGATCTTTTCCTCAAAGAAGTTCATCAATTTATTACTGCTGAAGTGAAAGCCATCCTCACTTGGGGAATGCTGCTTTTTAGTTAGCTTTGTGACAGTATCAAAAAGACATTTCAGATTGTTCTTATTTTCCTCAATTAAGTTGGAAAAATAGGATGATCGAGCAGCAGTGAGGGCTCTTCGATACTGCACGGTACTGTCTTTCCAAGCTAGTCGGAAGACTTCCAGTTTGGTGTGGCGCCATTTCTGTTCCAATTTTCTGGAAGCTTGCTTCAGAGCTCGGGTATTTTCTGTATACCAGGGAGCTAGTTTCTGGTATACAGTGACGAGAAGAAGGGGGCTACAGGGTATGATCGTCTTGTAAGAGTCAAGCCCCTTTATCATGACATGGTGGAGGCATGCAAAACCTCCTGCTCAAAATCTATCTATAGATGAGGCAATATATGAAAATAAGCCGACCAAACGGGGCTACAAGCTCTTTGTGCTAGCCGATTCAGCCTCTGCCTACATATAGCACTTTATCTATGAAGGCAAGGCGATCACACCCACTGGGAAGGGCCTTGGTTATGACTGTCATGCAGCTGATGGACTTCCCCTTACTTGGCAGTGGGACATTTTTATACTAGTCCCATGCTTTTCATAGACCTCTTGAAAACAAATAGGGGCTTGTGGCACCATTCGTCCTAACATAATCAGTTTCCCCAAGACCAAGGTAAACAACATGACAAAGACAGCAGAGAGGGGACGATACGTTGGATCAGGACTGACAAGCTGCTTTTTGTGAAATGGAAGGACATTAGGGAATTAACCATGCTCACCACACAGCATAAGGCATTCAATAACTACCAATGTCTCAAGGAGGGTGAAAAGTGCCAATGGGGCATGGGGGAGGAAGAATGTCCCTATTCCTGTTTCTGTGAAGGACTACAATGCCAGCATGGAGGGTGTCGACCTATCTGATGCTCTGATAGGCTACTACCAGGTCCTCCACAAGACCAGGAAGTGGTATAAGAGTTTTTTCTTACCACTTTGTGGACATTGCTACAGTAAATGCTTTCATTCTCCACAAGCAGATGGCCAAAGCAAAAGGTCAAACCCCTCTCTCTCAGTTGGCCTTCAGAGAGCAGCTGGTGTTGGAAATGGCTGAATTAGGGGCCCAAAGCAACCTCACAACCATCACAAGACCCCCCACTCAAGGTGAGCGCCACTATCCAACACATATACCAAAAGACAAAAGGAAGAACTGAAAGCATTGCACAAAACACAGGGGTAAAAAAGAGTGAAATCCCAGATCTTCTGTCTGAAATGCCAGTTTGTTTGCTTTTTGTTTTCTGGCAGAGAGGGACTGTTTCAAAGACAATCACACCATGGTGAAAGTTAAATCTAATCATCTACACCTGTGATGTAAAACCAACACGAGTGTCATTTGTAAATAGTTCAGCTTTTTTAAAATGTTTTCACATTTTTATTGAAGGATACGTGTGTAACCAAGTTTGTGTTTGACAAGACACTTTTATATATATTTTTATTTATATCTGTTGCGTTTATAAACAGTTCATTTGTATGTGGGACCAATACATTGGATATGCCTAGGCTAAATGTTGAGGCACTTTGGAGACACCTCGATGTTTGAGAGAGATTTGTATTGTAGAAATTGAGGTTTTATAGTGAAAAATAACTTTTAGGCACACCCAGTGTGCAAAAACAGTGGAATTACCATATCTGGACACGTTGGAGAGGTTGAAAGGACACTTGAATGTACCCTGGATATCCCATAACACCACCACAATGTTTGAGTGAGGTTGATATGGTAGAAATTCTGTTTTTATACTGAATAAATAGCATTTAGGGATTGCAAATATGTAATAGCACTGGAATTATCTAATTTACAGACATGCCACTTTGGAGAGGTTTAGGGATACTTGGAAACGTCCCGAGACCACACCTGACACCACTTACTAAAACATCTGCCCATTTCTAGTTGTTAGGTCTATCAATCCCATTTCTTTTCTGATATTGTTCACTTGTTGTGGACGCCATCTAATGTGTTTCTAGCTCTGGTCATCAATAATTCACTTATAGCTTATGAAAGATGACTTCAAAATTAAAAAAACGGTTATTTGGTGTATTCTGAACTATGTAACTCCTATCTATCTTCTGATCATTTCCTCGTAATCTCCCAGATGTCTTCTTTCCAAATATACCATGTTTTTTCATGTCAGAATCATGTAATTACACATGAATAGTAGTTACTTTTGGTTATGTTTATTTAGGCGGAAATCTACATTTTTACCATTACATTTGAATATGCTCTGCCCATGTAATTTGAGTGTCAAACCAGAACCCCAGGAACCTAAACCCCCTCACCCTCTCCAGATTCCTTCCATACAACTTCAAGTATATTTCCTCCCCAACCTTCCTTCTAGAAAAAAACACAGTCTGTGTTTTCTCAAGTGAAAACTTGAAGCCCCACCTGAGGGACCACTGCTCAACTTCACTAATCGCTTCTTGAACTCTTCTAGCTCTATGGGTAATATTTCTCGCTCTCTTCCACAGATCCCATCATCCGCAAACAATGATCTCCAAATATCAGGTCTCACCTGGGAGAATACATCATCAATCATAATGGAGAACAAAAAAGGACGAATGACACTTCCCTGGGGGGTACCATTATCTACCTCATAGCTTTCTGACATAGAGATCCCCACCCTCACTTTTATTGATTGACCAAAAATAAAATCCTTTATCCAGTTAAAAACCCTTCCTCCAACCCCCATGTTATCCAGCTTGAAGTAGGCCTTCCTTCCACATCATATCATAAGCCTTCTCTACATCAAAAAAAAGGCTCCCACCACCTCCTTATTTGCCTGTGTCTTCCGTATGACTGACTCAAGGCACAGTACAGGATCTATCGTTTCCCTGCCTTTCCTGAACACACTTTGATCTGGTGACATTAGTCCTCTACTCTCTAGAAAGTAAGTCAGCCTTTCCATAATCATCCTCTCTATAGTTCACATACATGAGATGTCAACGCTATCGGCCAATCGCTTTAAGGACTAGTAGGGTCTTTCCAGGTCTCCATATTGACACCACTACCGCCTGCTTCTAACTTCCAGGCAGTTTCCCTCCCTGCCGCACCTTATTGTAAAGGCCCAATACTTTCCCCGTCACTGAGATGAGCCATCATGATGTAACACATCCCATCCTTCCCAGGATATGTTACCCCAGCTTTAGCTAATGCTCTCTTCATCTCAGCCAATGTAAAAGGGGCATTCAATGCATCCCCCACCATCTCTCTCTGATCCAGGAGAGAGATGGTTCTCCTCTGACATCCTCTTTCCCTCTTCTGTCAGGTTATTTGAGCTGTGCACCTTCACAAATGCCTGGGCTGACATCTCTGCCTTCTCATTATCTCTCACTGCAATCTCCCCACTTTTCAGCCCAGGGAGATCCAAATCTCATCTGACCCCACTCATCCTCTTAATCATCCCCCATACCGCTCCCACAGGAGTGGTTCTGCCTATGTTTCCACAGAACCGGCGCAAATACATCCTCTTAATCATCCCCCATACCTCTCCCACAGGAGTGGTTCTACCCATGTTTCCACAGAACCGGCGCCAACACTCCCTCTTAGCTGTCCTAATGATCCTCCTTACTACTGCTTGTGCTTGATTATACTGAATCAGGCGCTGGTAATTATGGCACCTTTTCAACATTCTGAAAGCTCTGTTCCTACAGTTCAATGCTTCTCTATGTAACGGCTAGCTTAGTTAGCGGTGCGCGCTAAATAGCGTTTCAATCGGTGACGTCACTTGCTCTGAGACCTTGAAGTAGTGGTTCCCCTTGCTCTGCAAGAGCCGTGGCTTTTGTGGGTGACTGTTGTTGATGTGTGCAGAGGGTCCCTGGTTCGCGCCCGGGTATGGGGCGGTTATACTGTTATACTGTTACATCTACACTCATCAGTCCACCTGAGTTACTCTTTCTCCCCCTTGTACCCATAGGAATCACCTGCCTTAATTTGAATTGAGATCAACCTGAGATGGCTCCCTCAACACTTGACATTCGGCTAATTTTGTAATCTCAGTACAGTTTTCTTATTTATTTATTTATATTATTTTTTTACCCCTTTTTCTCCCCAATTTCGTGGTATCAAATTGTTGTAGTAGCTACTATCTTGTCTCATCGCTACAACTCCCGTACGGGCTCGGGAGAGACGAAGGTTGAAAGTCATGCGTCCTCCGATACACAACCCAACCAAGCCGCACTGCTTCTTAACACAGCGCACATCCAACCCGGAAGCCAGCCGCACCAATGCGCCGGAGGAAACACCGTGCACCCGGCCACCTTGGTTAGCGTACACTGCGCCCAGCCCGCCACAGGAGTCGCTGGTGCGCGATGAGACAAGGACACCCCTACCGACCTCCCTAACCCGGGCGACGCTAGGCCAATTGTGCGTCGCCCCACGAACCTCCCGGTCGCGGCCGGTTACGACAGAGCCTGGGCGCGAACCCAGGGACTCTGATGGCACAGCTGGCGCTGCAGTACAGTGCGTTGTTTGGAAGGACTGCAAGGGCAAATTTAGTTATTGCACATGCGTACTTCACAGAGTAGGCGTTTCCCAACGGAAATATGCAAATATATGCTAGAACGCACCAATAGGCTCTCGCTAGCTCGTGCTTGGCTCTGCCCACCTTGCCTATTCTGCCCACTGAATTAATTTTCCCCCATTGGAAATTGACAGGCTGTGGTCTATCTTGGGTTAGTTATAAAAATCTTTGGTTTAAGTGCCTTCAAAAATATGCCATTATTATTTATCTCTATAGGCGCTAAAGCGGCTAGATCGTACACTTCCGGAAACACCAGGATGTTCTTCTGTCCAGGAAAAGCGTGAAAATATCTACAACCTGTGCGAACAACGCAACGTGTAGCTATTTAGAATTTTATAGGCGTTCCAGTTAATCAGCGAGATGATTTGGAGTGTATGGTAGCTGTTTACATTGCCCTTATCCTCGCTATTTGGTCACGTTTGTGTATGTTGCACTAACTCGCTGTATTATTGAGTAAGTATGAGAATCGGGAACAAAAGTTGATGTCTACTAGTGAGCTAGCTAAATTAGCTAGCTTGCTGGCTAAAAAACAGGCAGGTTTTGCCAGGTTTTATTAGGTAGCGTGTCTGTGCATAGCTGGATAATATTGTAGAATGTCAAAGGGCACACACGAAGAGAAGCATTGCATGAGCAGTATTTAACTTCAGTGAAATGCAAATTATTAGCGACCTGAGGGCTAGCTAGAAATTGGTAGTAGCACAGCATGCAAATTCAGAAAATAAATGTGCACCAGCACCACGCGTGACAAGATGCTGCCATTCATGTGTCGCTATTACAAGCTTATAAACAAGGGTTTTATTTTTCCTGGCAAAAGCATTAAGTTCAAAGTACAGAATAAAATAATAGCTCTTGCATGTACCTAATGATGCTACAGTCACCAATGTACACTATATCTACAAAAGTATGTGGACACCCCTTCAAATTAGTGGATTCCGCTATTTCAGCCACACAGGTTGCTGACAGGCGTATAAAACCGAGCACGCAGCTATGGAATCTCCATAGACAAACCTTGGCAATAGAATGGCCTTTCAACGTGGCACGTCATAGGATGCCACCTTTCCAACAAGTCAGTTTGTCAAATTTCTGCCCTGCTAAAGCTGCCTCGGTGAACTGTAAGTTGTCCTAGGTTGCAACACTCCCTACCGAGTTCCAAACTGCCTCAGGAAGCAAAGTCAGCACAATAACTGTTAGACGGGAGCTTCATGAAATGGGTTTCCATGGCCGAGCAGCCTCACACAAGCCTAAGATCACCATGCGCAATGCCAAGCATCTGCTGAAGTGGTGTAAAGTTTGTAGCCATTGGACTCCGTAGCAGTGGAAATGCTACAGACTTCACCATTTAGCAGTCCAACAGACAAATCTGGGTTTGGCGGATGCCAGGAGAACGCTACCTGCCCCAATGCATAATGCTAGTTTTGTGGAGGAGGAATAATGGTCTGGGGCTATTTTTCATGGTTCGGGCTAGGCCCCTTAGTTCCATTGAAGGGAAATATTAACGCTACAGCATACAATGACATTCTAGATGATTTTGTGCTTCCAACTTTGTGGCAACAGTTTGGAGAAGGCCCTTTCCTGTTTCAGCATGACAGTGCACAAAGCGAGGTCCATACAGAATTGGTTTGGCGAGAATGGTGTGGAATAACTTGACTGGCCTGCACGGAGCCCTGACCTCAACCCCATCGAACACCTTTGGGGTGAATTGGAACGCCGTCTGCGAGCCAGACCTAATCGCCCAACATCAGTGCCCGACCTCACCAATGCTCTTGTGGCTGAATGGAAGCAAGTCCCCACAGCGTTGTTCCAACGTCTAGTGGAAAGTCTTCCCAGAAGAGTGGAGGCTGTTATAGCAGCAAAGGGGGGGATCAACTCCATATTAATGCTAATGATTTTGTAATGAGATGTTCAGCTAGCAGGTGTCCACATACTTTTGATCATGTAGTGTATGTTTGATTGTGCGCTTGTAAACTGACAGGTACGAAAGTGAATGTATACTGTACATATCATGTGTGTCTGCTGCAGAGCTTGTTGGCTGCGTCACCATCGCTGCCTGGATTGGTCACAGGAGGCCCTGGAGAAGGAGTGGCCTGAGGTCAAGCCCTAAAGCACCAGAGCCTGGTCATGATGGACCATAAGAGAGCACTCACCATTTCACTGGCCGTTGACAAGGTGGATAACTCTCAAGTATGTCTGGCCTGCCTGGCTATATTAGTCCATTGGGATTCCTAGTCTTTTTCTCAGCCACTATGCAATTACTATAATCAACAACAGTGAGCATTTTAACAGTACCCCATTCTGCTTTTAAGATGGGAAGTCCACTAAAAATTCCCAAGATCCTTCTTTCTTCAGAGTTGAGATGTGGGAATGAAGAGTCACAGGTAAATGTTATTCTCTACAGGTCACCTTTCTCTTTATTTTCTATTTTTTGTGGCCTCCCTACGAAGTGTACAACACACGCATACACTCAAATATTAAAATGATAGAAAAGTAATTAAATGACAGATTGCGTATTTAACCTTGTTTCCTGAGGTTTTGTTATTGTGATCTGGGTAGTGGGTCAGTACCTCTACCTCAATTCCTCCAACAGATTCACTGGACCCAGATTGCTGGAAATGGAATCAAACTCCAAAAGTCTTGTCAGCAGAATGGATCCATCTCTTTGGATCACGGCCAAGCGGCTTTAGCCCAAGCGGCAATGAACTGGTGAGGAGCAGTATTTATGGAGCCACAGATGGAGTTACGTTAGGAAGCAAACCTAATTAGTCTGGTTAGGTTAGACTTGTTGACGGTTCATAGATGACCTTGCTCCATAACACGGTCAGTTATTAAAGCTGCAATATGTCACTTTTTGGGCGACCTGACCAAATTCACATATAAATATGTTATAGATCTGTCATTCTCATTGAAATGAACTCTAAGAAGCAGTAGATTTGTTCTTTGTACGCCATTTCTATGCTTCCTGTTCTGAAGTTTAGTTTTTGCGTCTTACTTTCGGTTTTGTACACCAGCTTCAAACAGCTGAAAATACAATATTGTTGGTTATGGAAAATATATTTCACACCGGTTTAGATGGTACAATGATTTTCTACACCATACTTGCTTGTTTTGTCACAAACTGAAATTAGAATTTTAGCAAGCAGGAAATGGCGGAGCGATTTCTGCATAGTATATCTTTGAGACAGCCTTTGTCTTTATCTGTGAATTTATTCGGTCCATTTGTACGGTAAGGACGAATTCATCCACTGTGTCATTGAGTGCAGTTTTACGAACATTCACCAGATGGAGCTCTTTCCCTAAGCACTTTTCTCAGGTACAGTGCATTCAGAAAGTGTTCAAACCCCTTGACTTTTTCCACATTTTGTTATGTTACAGCCTTATTATAAAATTGAGTAAATAGTCCCCCTCCCCTCACCAATGTATACACAATACCCCATAATGACAAAGCAAAAACTGGTTTTTAGAAACTTTTGCAAATTTATTAAAAGTAAAAAATGGAAATATTACATTTGCATAAGTATTCAGACCCTTTACTCAGTACTTTGTTGAAGCACCTTTGACAGCGATTACAGCCTCGAGTATTCTTGGGTATGACCTACAAGCTTGGTACACCTGTATTTGAGGAGTTTCTCCCATTCTTCTCTGCAGATCCTCTCAAGCTCTGTCAGGTTGGATGGGGAGCGTCGCTGCACAGCTATTTTCAGGTCACTCCAGAGATGTTTGATCAGGTTCAAGTCCGGGTTCTGCCTGGGCCACTCAAGGACATTTAGAAACTTGTCCCAAAACCACTAATGTGTTGTCTTGGCTGTGGGCTTAGGGTCGTTGTCCTGTTGGAAGGTGAACCTTTGCCCCCAGTCTTGGGTCCTGAGTGCTCTGGAGCAGGTTTTCATCAAGGATCTCTTTGTACTTTGCTCTGTTCATCTTTCCCTCAATCCTCACTAGTCTTCCTGTCCCTGCCGCTGAAAAACATCCCCACAGCATGATGCTGCCACCACCATGATTCACCATAGGGATGGTGCCACCACCATGATTCACCATAGGGATGGTGCCACCACCATGATTCACCATAGGGATGGTGCCACCACCATGATTCACCATAGGGATGGTGCCACCACCATGCTTCACCATAGGGATGGTGCCAGGTTTCCTTTCTCCTAGGCTGGGAGGATACTCAGTCTAGGAGAAAGAGTTAAATATCAGTGCTTGTGTGAAATGTGTTTTGTCTGAATCCAGCTGTATCGAACCTTTGGGAATAATTAAACTTGGTTAAGCTTCTCTAGTGTCCGTGAGTTATTTACTTCTACCTCATGAAGCTGGTTGAGAGAATGCCAAGAGTGTGCAAAGCTGTCATCAAGGCAAAGGGTGGCTACTTTGAAGAATCTCAAATATAACATATATTTAGATTTGTGTAACACTTTTTTGGTTACTACATGATTCCATATGTGTTATATCATAGTGTTGATGTTTTCGCTATTATTCTACAATGTAGGACATAGTAAAAATAAAGAAACCCTGGAATGAGTAGGTGTGTCAACTTTTGACTGGTACTGTATGTAAATAAGGTCTTTTAATTTTTTTAAAACATTTGCAATCATTTCTAAAAACCTGTTTTCACTTTATCGTTATGGGGTATTGTGTGTAGATTGATGCTACATGTTTTATTTAATCCATTTTAGAATAAGGTTGTAACGTAACAAAATGTGTAAAAGGTCAAGGCCTCTGAGTGCTTTCCGAATGCAGTGTAGCTGACAGTGTACCCCCACTACTGATACTGTTGAGCTATAGCTGCAGCGACAGTGCTTATCTTTATCACACTGCCTGGTCCTATCAACCCCATTCCATCTGTCTGCCCCTCCCCCCTATTGTCATTTCCCTATTGGTTAACTTTAAAAGAGATGACCCAGAATGGCCATCAAGATATTACATTTAAGTCCTTTAACAGATGCTTGTCAGATGGGGTCACGATGACACAAATGGGTCGTAGGGATCTAAAGGTTCTGACTGGTTCTGTTCCTTCCTTCAGCACGCAGCTCCAGTTGGTCCTCACGGACGTCCTGAAGACGGAACAGGGACAGGTCTACCTAGACAGGAAGATGCGTGGCAAGATGACAGGAACTGGAGAGAGGAAGAGAGAGTCACCGATGGGGAGCGGGCAAAGGAGGGTGTCTCAGTGTAGCAGAGAGGGGAGGGAGGATTGTAGAGATTTTATAGCACACACAAAGAGACCCCATGACCACCCCACTCCCACCTCGACCCCGACCCGCAAGGAGAGGAGGTAATGCTTGGTTAAATGTTGCTGAATTCAGCTTGGCTGTTGGAGAGGGGACGCTGTATGCAGATGAATTTCTGTAGATGATTATAGTGGAGTCTGTTAAGTGTAGGGAACATGTCTTCCTTTTTAGGATGCCAGTGAGCGATTTAAGAGTTAAAACACAAGGTCAGCATGCAGTGGAATAATTGTTTTTCTACTACTTTTTCTTTCTCTCTTGTTTAGGTCACACCACAGAGGGGGGTCAGAGGAAGACGAGGAGGTGAAGGAACTTTTAATAGGAGAGGAAAACATCAAAGACCAGAGATGCAGTGAGTCCGCCATCACACACACACACTCCCCCTGCTACTGTGTTCCCTATCTCCCCCTCTCTGAGGGTTTTCCTTATTGGAAAGGATCTGTAGTATCCCTGGCCTCAATCCTGCTGTAAAGTAACAAACTCTTTTACTTTTATAGAGCTGTAAAACAAAGACCTGCTGAATGTGCTTTTCATCTCTTGCTAACACACACAGGCAAAGTTGATTTAATTCTATGTTACGGTCGTTTGTTTTCCCATATCTGCTGCACTACTTTCTGGAGAGTAGTGACACGTTTATTGTTTCACCGTCTCTCTCCTCTGCAGACAGTAGTATGTCAGGGAGGCATAGTTCACAGGAACCCCTGGAGGAGGTGACCTTTACTGAGGGGGACATGCACCAGGAAAAGACTTACCCACAATCCACCAGGACTAGGAAGGCAGATTCAGGTTCAAGCGAATCCACACATGTTGAGGTAGAGTCTTCGGGTAGAAGTTACTTAAATACTGACATTAAAGTTGACTGACTTTAAGGCTGAAGCCAAGAACCTGCAAGCTGCTAACCAAACCATTAGACAACATGCCCTGGGGCTAAAGTAACACCCTATCTCTCTTTGTTTCTAGAGGGAGAGTTGGAGGAGGGAGTCTGGGCTCTACAGTAATGGACAGGTGAAGGATGGAGGGATGAATGATGGAGTGGCAGAGGGCTTGACCACAGATGCCTCCAGGAGCTCCAGAGGGAGCGTGCTGCGCCTCTCCAGGGAGGCCAGAGGCGGGGGAGGACTGCCCCCCAAACAGCTGTGTCTGGGGGGGACGGGGGGCATAGACACTAATGTAGCATCCATAGAAGTAGAGGTGGACCCCTCAAACTTTGATGGGACCCCGATGGTAGTCACTGTGGGGGAAGACAGGGAAGTTGCCAGCTCCTCTAACCCCAGCTGTGGAGGGGTTAAGGAGAGGAGAGGAACCCTGTCCTCCAGCCAGGATAGGACGCCCAAACTCAGTCCTGTTGAACCCAGTGAGTATAGAGCTACGTTTAGGCTATCATATTGTACACTGCATATCTGCACTCCTGGTGTGTCTAGTTTCCCACCCTTCCCCACCCTTCCCTCCTCCTGGAATAGCGTCATCATAATATAGTCTATTTCTCTGCCTACGGGCACTGACCCTAACATGCTGACCACGCCGCTCACGTTGCAAAATAAATGTACACATACATGTTATTCAATCATTGCACCCACACTGCTCGCGAGCGTCTGCGTAGCCTGGCACTAAAATAGAACGCACCTTAAAGTTGGTTGCCGACCTCCATATAGTCCAAAGAAGAAGGTTAGCTAAATCGCCATAAATGTTTAATGCTTTTCGACCTGTCCCCAAATGAATATAGTTGGTTCAGATTTTTTAAACCTCCGTGTCCTGATGGTGTCTGGTGTGGGTGGACAATATCAACATGCGAGTTGTCTGGTCAGCATGTAACTCTGAACCAACTATATTCATTTGGGGACAGGTTGAAAAGCATTAAACATTTATGGCAATTTATCCAGCTTGCTTGCTGTTTCTAGCAAATTTGTTGTGGAATATAAACATTAGGTTGTTATTTTACCTGAAATGCACAAGGTCCTCTACTCCGACAACTAATCCACAGATAAAATGGTAAATCGAGTTTACTAGAAACAATCTCTCCTCCTTCAGTCTTCTTCTTCTTGGGACCTTATAACTTTAAGGTGCGTTACCACCACCAACTGAACTGTAGTGTGGACATCAGTTTATCTTTCAATCACCCACGTGGGTATATGATCCTAAAAACCAATGAGGAGATGGGAGGGGCGAGACCTGCAGCGCGTCACAAATAGAACCTATTTTAGCGCCAGGCTGTGCAGACGCTTGCGAGCAGTGCGGTTGCAGTGATTGAATAACATGTATGTGTACATTTATTTTGCAAAGCTCGAGCCCGCGACGCGAGCGGTGTGGTCAGCATGTCAGCCCCCTCACACACAAGCACGCATACTGTCTGTCTGTAACACGGACCGCTGGGTCTGTGCTTGTGACTGTCTATGTCAGTATGCCCAGTGTGTGTTGAGTGCGTTTCTGTGACTCTGCCAGTATTGTTTTTTTAACGTTTTAATTTGTTTGTGTACAGTACATGTCTGTATGTGTCTGAAATAGCACAAGCTGTGCCTTACAACACTGGCATTGCTATGGTTACTGCCCCCCCAACATAGCAGGGTTACTGCTGTCTGCATCTTTCCTTAACAGTGCATTACACTACAGTCATCGTGTGAGAGAGATTATAATTTGTCTGATATATACAGTATTCCACTGCAACGTGTTTAATATGTGTGTTCTAGTCGTTCTCTCCAGTGATGAGGAGGTAGTCACCCCGTCCCACAGTTCAGTCCTCTGGCCTCAGACTAGTGAGTGTGAGTCCCAGAGAAACCATGCTCAGGAAGACAACGTGGTGGAAGAGACAGACTTTCAGGTGGGCAAAAACTACTTCTACATATGACATCATAAAGGACAGAATAGGGGGATCTCGCAATGGATGCAGCAAAGAGATCAATCGAATTCTACTAAAACAATGGAAAATCCATGGCAATGCCACTCAGGTGTCCCCCCGTGGGGGAAAGATTAAGAATGTCCTCATTGCCCCCATCAAAATGAACCTAGGCTACATTTAGGCTATTGCTTATATGTGCATTTCACACTATTTTGGGGTAAAAATCTGTGTATAATGCTTGTATGGAGGTAAACCCCAATACATGGTCTGTTATCATCACCAATCAACTGCATTACACTTAAAAACATTGTAAAGTACCACCACCAATTTCTATATGGCTAGCTATGCTACCAGCTTATATGAACAGGAGTTACGATATAGCAGACATTTTTCTAACCCCGACAAAAAAAAATTCTCCCAAATATTATGCAGCAAACATAGCCAAATATATCCAAATCAGATTTGAGTAATCACCTGTTAGAACACATAAATCATGACATATTTGACAAATATCCACTTTGTGCACCAATGACATTCTTTCCCCCACGGTCTGCGTTCCATTGACCTCTTTACTGCATGTATGGATGACATCACAAAGGGCAGAAAAGGGGGAGCTCACAATGGATGACGTCACAAAGGGCAGAACAGGGGGAGCTCACAATGGATGACGTCACAAAGGGCAGAACAGGGGGAGCTCACAATGGATGACGTCACAAAGGGCAGAACAGGGGGAGCTCACAATGGATGACGTCACAAAGGGCAGAACAGGGGGAGCTCACAATAGATGACGTCACAAAGGGCAGAACAGGGGGAGCTCACAATGGATGACGTCACAAAGGGCAGAACAGGGGGAGCTCACAATGGATGACATCACAAAGGGCAGAACAGGGGGAGCTCACAATGGATGACATCACAAAGGGCAGAACAGGGGGGGCTCACAATGGATGACATCACAAAGGGCAGAACAGGGGGAGCTCACAATAGATGACGTCACAAAGGGCAGAACAGGGGGAGCTCACAATAGATGACGTCACAAAGGGCAGAACAGGGGGAGCTCACAATGGATGACGTCACAAAGGGCAGAACAGGGGGAGCTCACAATGGATGACGTCACAAAGGGCAGAACAGGGGGAGCTCACAATGGATGACGTCACAAAGGGCAGAACAGGGGGAGCTCACAATAGATGACGTCACAAAGGGCAGAACAGGGGGAGCTCACAATGGATGACGTCACAAAGGGCAGAACAGGGGGAGCTCACAATGGATGACATCACAAAGGGCAGAACAGGGGGAGCTCACAATGGATGACGTCACAAAGGGCAGAACAGGGGGAGCTCACAATGGATGACGTCACAAAGGGCAGAACAGGGGGAGCTCACAATGGATGACGTCACAAAGGGCAGAACAGGGGGAACTCACAATGGATGACGTCACAAAGGGCAGAACAGGGGGAGCTCACAATGGATGACATCACAAAGGGCAGAACAGGGGGAGCTCACAATGGATGACATCACAAAGGGCAGAACAGGGGGAGCTCACAATGGATGACATCACAAAGGGCAGAACAGGGGGAGCTCACAATGGATGACGTCACAAAGGGCAGAACAGGGGGAGCTCACAATGGATGACGTCACAAAGGGCAGAACAGGGGGAGCTCACAATGGATGACGTCACAAAGGGCAGAACAGGGGGAGCTCACAATGGATGACGTCACAAAGGGCAGAACAGGGGGAGCTCACAATGGATGACGTCACAAAGGGCAGAACAGGGGGAGCTCACAATAGATGACGTCACAAAGGGCAGAACAGGGGGAGCTCACAATGGATGACGTCACAAAGGGCAGAACAGGGGGAGCTCACAATAGATGACGTCACAAAGGGCAGAACAGGGGGAACTCACAATGGATGACATCACAAAGGGCAGAACAGGGGGAGCTCACAATGGATGACATCACAAAGGGCAGAACAGGGGGAGCTCACAATAGATGACGTCACAAAGGGCAGAACAGGGGGAGCTCACAATGGATGACATCACAAAGGGCAGAACAGGGGGAGCTCACAATGGATGACGTCACAAAGGGCAGAACAGGGGGAGCTCACAATGGATGACGTCACAAAGGGCAGAACAGGGGGAGCTCACAATGGATGACGTCACAAAGGGCAGAACAGGGGGAGCTCACAATGGATGACGTCACAAAGGGCAGAACAGGGGGAACTCACAATGGATGACGTCACAAAGGGCAGAACAGGGGGAGCTCACAATGGATGACATCACAAAGGGCAGAACAGGGGGAGCTCACAATGGATGACGTCACAAAGGGCAGAACAGGGGGAGCTCACAATGGATGACATCACAAAGGGCAGAACAGGGGGAGCTCACAATGGATGACGTCACAAAGGGCAGAACAGGGGGAGCTCACAATGGATGACGTCACAAAGGGCAGAACAGGGGGAGCTCACAATGGATGACGTCACAAAGGGCAGAACAGGGGGAGCTAACAATGGATGACGTCACAAAGGGCAGAACAGGGGGAGCTCACAATGGATGATGTCACAAAGGGCAGAACAGGGGGAGCTCACAATGGATGACGTCACAAAGGGCAGAACAGGGGGAACTCACAATGGATGACGTCACAAAGGGCAGAACAGGGGGAGCTCACAATAGATGACGTCACAAAGGGCAGAACGGGGAGCTCACAATGGATGACGTCACAAAGGGCAGAACAGGGGGAGCTCACAATAGATGGCGTTACAAAGGGCAGAACAGGGGGAGCTCACAATGGATGACATCACAAAGGGCAGAACAGGGGGAGCTCACAATGGATGACGTCACAAAGGGCAGAACAGGGGGAGCTCACAATGGATGACGTCACAAAGGGCAGAACAGGGGGAGCTCACAATGGATGATGTCACAAAGGGCAGAACAGGGGGAGCTCACAATGGATGACGTCACAAAGGGCAGAACAGGGGGAGCTCACAATGGATGACGTCACAAAGGGCAGAACAGGGGGAGCTCACAATGGATGACGTCACAAAGGGCAGAACAGGGGGAGCTCACAATGGATGACGTCACAAAGGGCAGAACAGGGGGAGCTCACAATGGATGACATCACAAAGGGCAGAACAGGGGGAGCTCACAATGGATGACGTCACAAAGGGCAGAACAGGGGGAGCTCACAATGGATGACGTCACAAAGGGCAGAACAGGGGGAGCTCACAATGGATGACGTCACAAAGGGCAGAACAGGGGGAGCTCACAATGGATGACGTCACAAAGGGCAGAACAGGGGGAGCTCACAATAGATGACGTCACAAAGGGCAGAACAGGGGGAGCTCACAATGGATGACATCACAAAGGGCAGAACAGGGGGAGCTCACAATAGATGACGTCACAAAGGGCAGAACAGGGGGAGCTCACAATGGATGACGTCACAAAGGGCAGAACAGGGGGAGCTCACAATGGATGACGTCACAAAGGGCAGAACAGGGGGAGCTCACAATGGATGACGTCACAAAGGGCAGAACAGGGGGAACTCACAATGGATGACGTCACAAAGGGCAGAACAGGGGGAGCTCACAATAGATGACGTCACAAAGGGCAGAACGGGGAGCTCACAATGGATGACGTCACAAAGGGCAGAACAGGGGGAGCTCACAATAGATGACGTTACAAAGGGCAGAACAGGGGGAGCTCACAATGGATGACATCACAAAGGGCAGAACAGGGGGAGCTCACAATGGATGACGTCACAAAGGGCAGAACAGGGGGAGCTCACAATGGATGACATCACAAAGGGCAGAACAGGGGGAGCTCACAATGGATGACGTCACAAAGGGCAGAACAGGGGGAGCTCACAATGGATGACGTCACAAAGGGCAGAACAGGGGGAGCTCACAATGGATGACGTCACAAAGGGCAGAACAGGGGGAGCTCACAATGGATGACGTCACAAAGGGCAGAACAGGGGGAGCTCACAATGGATGACGTCACAAAGGGCAGAACAGGGGGAGCTCACAATGGATGACGTCACAAAGGGCAGAACAGGGGGAGCTCACAATGGATGACGTCACAAAGGGCAGAACAGGGGGAGCTCACAATGGATGACGTCACAAAGGACAGAACAGGGGGAGCTCACAATGGATGACGTCACAAAGGGCAGAACAGGGGGAGCTCACAATGGATGACGTCACAAAGGGCAGAACAGGGGGAGCTCACAATGGATGACGTCACAAAGGGCAGAACAGGGGGAGCTCACAATGGATGACGTCACAAAGGGCAGAACAGGGGGAGCTCACAATGGATGACGTCACAAAGGGCAGAACAGGGGGAGCTCACAATAGATGACGTCACAAAGGGCAGAACAGGGGGAGCTCACAATGGATGACATCACAAAGGGCAGAACAGGGGGAGCTCACAATAGATGACGTCACAAAGGGTTGGGAACTGGGCAGATTCTGTGACATCACAAAGGGCTTGACCTGGCCTGGATGATATCACAAAGAAAAGCACAGAGGGATGGGATGTCACAAAGGGCTGCTCACAGAGGGATGGGATGTCACAAAGGGCTGCTCACAGAGGGATCTGGGTAGAGGCAGGTGTGGGGAAAAGGGATTTCATGATTAGACTGGCCCTAGGAGGCAGAACCACCATCATTTAAACCTATCTGTTGATTAACTAAGTCTCTCACACAAACCCCTTCAATGCCTCATTGCTTATCCAGATTCTAAAGTGTCCTCGTTATCAGAAAGCATGTTTGTTGTGTGCTTGCATGCATGCACACGTGTGTTTGTGTGTGTCATTCATCAATATGTGTGTGTGTTGCTCATCAATGTGTGTGTTACTCATCTGTGTGTGTGTGTTCCAGGTGATGCCTGCGGTGGTGACAGGGTCTGGGGTGGCCAGTTTCCCCAGCACCGAGGACTCTGAGGGTATGGCCCTACCCTTCTCTGCCCTGCACTGTGGGGGGGTCCGAGGGGAGTCCAGCGGAAACCTCATGGTAAGGTTATGCACACTGCTCCAACTGGAGAATGGGTGCAGTACATTCTAGAATAGGCATGCAATACAGTGGTTATGTGACATGGGGCCCTTTCTTTCATCCTTTGCAGATCACAAACCACAGAATCATCATACCAATTAAAGGTAACCAGCACCCCTGGACTTTGCTTGTGTTCTCACCACACCATTGACCATACAGTCCTGGTCCTCTATTTAAACTTGAATCATTAATCGTTTTCAATTATTACTTGGTCCAACCTGAACATGACCGTGTGCGGTCGCTTGCCCATCTGTGCCCTGTCTGTGACCCAGGGCAGGTGGTGGTGTGGGGTGGTGGCCTAGATTGTTGACCCCTCTCTCCCCTCTGTCGCCTGCCCCCTCAGGCCAGGTAGATGTGATGGTGACTGTGGAGCGCTGTCAGCTGTGGAAGTACAGCATCTGGGACAGGGAGGAGCTACAGGAGAGAGGGCTGGGGTGTGAGGTCAAGAGAGAGATGGGGCAGCCTCCCCCCGCCCTCCTCCTCTACGTGTCAGACGCCCAGGCAGTCGCCGTTCAAGAAGACCTGAGGGAGCTGTCAATCAAACAGGCCTTAGAACCACCCGCTGGTGAGAGCCTGCCTTTTGGAACCAAATTGTGTGTTAGTGTTGCACTGTACCAAAACTTTTTCAATAGTAGAACATGAAAAAAATGGTCCGGTACGAGAATCGTCACAATGTGTCTCACATCATCTACTGATTGAGAGAGGATCAAGCGTGTCAGCGTAGCCCATGTCCCCTGATAATGCACAGTGCATGTTCCCCTCTCATACTGACTATAGTCTGTCCTGAGGAACTACTGGGAGTCTGGACTGTATCATGTTATCTCCTCTCTCATACCGACTCTAGTCTGTCCTGAGGAACCACTGGGAGTCTGGACTGTATCATGTTAGCTCCTCTCATACTGACTCTAGTCTGTCCTGAGGAACCCCTGAACTCACTGGGAGTCTGGACTGTATCATGTTGTCTCCTCTCTCATACTGACTCTAGTCTGTCCTGAGGAACCACTGGGAGTCTGGACTGTATCATGTTATCTCTCCTCTCTCATACTGACTCTAGTCTGTCCTGAGGAACCACTGGGAGTCTGGACTGTATCATGTTATCTCCTCTCTCATACTGACTCTAGTCTGTCCTGAGGAACCACTGGGAGTCTGGACTGTATCATGTTATCTCCTCTCTCATACTGACTCTAGTCTGTCCTGAGGAACCACTGGGAGTCTGGACTGTATCATGTTATCTCCTCTCTCATACTGACTCTAGTCTGTCCTGAGGAACCACTGGGAGTCTGGACTGTATCATGTTATCTCCTCTCTCATACTGACTCTAGTCTGTCCTGAGGAACCACTGGGAGTCTGGACTGTATCATGTTATCTCCTCTCTCATACTGACTCTAGTCTGTCCTGAGGTACCACTGGGAGTCTGGACTGTATCATGTTATCTCCTCTCTCATACTGACTCTAGTCTGTCCTGAGGAACCACTGGGAGTCTGGACTGTATCATGTTATCTCTCCTCTCTCATACTGACTCTAGTCTGTCCTGAGGAACCACTGGGAGTCTGGACTGTATCATGTTGTCTCCTCTCTCACGCTGCACATAAGTTAACGCACTTGAGTAATGCAACACAGCATGTAGACATGTTGAAACTGTTCACCAAATAATGTCCATTAAAGGCTAGAACACTTGCAGGAAGATACTGCTATCATCCAGCTTTGTAGGCTAACTTTTCTTGCTGAACTAATAGCGGAAGCTAATGTCAGTTTGCTACCCTAGAACCATAACGCAAAATATGCTGATTTCAAAGCTGATTGTCGCCAAAAACCATATTCAATGTCTGAAACGTTGTTCATTCACATCTTTCCTGTCTCTCTCACTGTGTGTGTGTGAGTGACATCATTAGGTCTTAGAGACGCACTCTTTTATAAAAGAAGACATTGCTTCGTATATGCAAATGTTGTTGATCAGTAGAGTAAAATAAGTCCATTCAATGATGACCATTTATGTTATGTGCTGAGATTGATTGTATAGTTGATTCATTAATGCATACATGGCTGAATATGAAAAATGGACGTCAAACATTTCAAGTGTGATATTGAAGTCTACAGATCGTCTGGAATAAGTGCCCTTCTGATACGTCAGCTTCTTTTCTGCAGTGTTGTTGTTTTGGTATCGTGATACTAAACCTGGTATCAAAGTCAAAATTCTGGTCTTGTGACAACACTAGTATGTGGGCAGGTGGGTGTTTGCTCAAGTGGGTGTATGCCCATGTGCTATTCAAGTGTGTGTGTGTGTGTGTGTTCATAGGCCAGGCCAGTCCCTTCCTCCTGCTGACTCTGCATGCCCCTCTGGAGGGGGTGGAAGGGGCTCTACTTCGCTCCATCCTCGACATCATCTGTCTCAACAACGTCGACGCTGCATGTCTCTGGGGGAACGCTCCCATCAACGAGGCGGTGGACCTCCACAGTCCCCTCCTGTCATTGGATGACAGTCTGGCGCTGATCGGTAGAACCGGACTAGACCACCAGCTGCTCTCCCTACTGGGACAGAACAATGCCGAGCCTGTCACAGAACCCGACCAGGACAGAGACACACCTGGGCCAAATCTGGACACTGTGGAGGGAGAGTCACAGACACCACCGGAGACAGAGGTACAGGCAGAGGAGGAGCAGAGGGAGGCAGAGAGCGTACCCCTCGCTGAGGTTGGTAGTACTGTGTGTGTGTGTTTGGGTGTGGAGACGGATGTCATCAAGCTCAACCATAACAAACCCTAAGCTCTACATGAATGATCAAATTAACAACATGTAACCTATTACACTTCCTCTGTCTTTTGTCCCCCCTCCAGGAGAGTCCAGTCCAGCCCAGACCCGTGTACACAGTGTGTCACAGCAGAACCAGAGGCTCCTACTCTGTGTTCCTGGGCCCGAAGCCAGGCTCCAACTGGACCCGATACAAGCACCAGGGCCCCACACGCAGGCAAGCTACACAACTCCCATGATTTGTTGATTCTTTGAAACAGGTGTGTAAGTGCAGGGCTTGAACGAAAGCCTGCACACCATATTGGTCTACAGGACCAGAGATGGAGACCCTTGCTGTAGAGTAGTGGTTCCCAAACTGTGTGGTCGGCAGGGCAGGCGCAGAAAATAATCAAATAATAACAAGGAACGTAGTCCGGCATTAAACTTACTCTTGAAAGTTGTAATGTAGAATGCACAAGGTGCAATTTCTAAATTGGGTAGTGCATCATCAGTTCCTCTTGTCATGTTAGTCATTGCATAGCTTAGAGAGCTATTTATAACTTTAATAGCACATCAGCTAACATTTTTTATCACATGGATACACATTAGACATGACAAAATGTGTGAAATTGCAGGAAATAAGCTTTAAATCTGCAAAATTCTCTCCACCAACAAGAGGGGTGTGAACAGTTTGTGTCATGAACAGTGCCTGTGCCCATAGAAATAGATGCGGGGGAGAGGGGGCCGGAGTGAAAACGTTTGGGAACCCCTGATGTAGACAATCGTTAGTGTAGATATGTGGTTTCACTCTTAGTTATGTTCTTTCTGATCCTTCTCAGGTTGATCCAGTTTCCTCCACCGCCTTCCAAAGGAGGGATCGCCGTGACAACAGAAGATCTGGAGTGCCTTGACAACGGCCAGTTTCTGAATGATGTCATCATCGACTTCTACCTCAAGTGAGTGACATCGTCAGTTTGGTGCATGGAGGACAGTTTCAACAACATAGAGGACAGTTTTAACCTGTGCATGTCTCTTTCCCAACAGGTATCTGCTTCTGGAGAGGGTTCCGCAGGATGTGGCTGATCGCGCTCACGTCTTCAGCAGCTTCTTCTACAGGCAGCTCACTCGCCGAGACAATGCCAGTGAGGACAGTACCAGCGTCTCGTAAGTGTGTGTGTGTCTATTTTAGTTGATCAATTATGGATTTGTATCTTTGTGTGTTTTTGTTTGTATGTGTGTGTCTCTTGACGTGTGTGTGTGTGTGTTGTCTGTCCCCAGAGCACAGCGGAGGCGGCATCAGCGGGTGAAGACATGGACACGACATGTGGACATCTTCCAGAAAGACTTCCTGTTTGTGCCTGTCAATCAGGAGTGAGTGACACACACACACACACATCAATAAATAAACTGTGTGGCTCATAGTGCTTTCTTCCTTATATGACAGAGCCCACTGGTACCTGGTGGTGATCTGCTTCCCTGGCCTGGAGGAGCCTCAGTGTGAGGAGGGGAGCAGCCCAGCCTCGCTGAGGGGAACAGGGGGAGAGAAGCCAGACGAGGCCCAGGCTGAAGAGGAGGCCTCTGGGTCCAAAAAGCTAAATGGCATCAGTGAAGTCACCCCTGAATCAATTAGCACTGACAACCAGGACAAACTGACAGTTACAGGTATGTGTGTCTGTAGTCCTCTCATCCTGTCTCTCAGGATGTTACATGTCTTTATGTCAAACTGACATAATAGTCACACATTAGTGAACATGTGCGTAGGTTTAGGAGTATAACTCTAATATATGTTTTAGATAAATACGCAGGGTGGAAAACTAGAGCTGTAGTCTGTGGGTAGGATGGAGTCAGAACCGTGAGGGGAGAGCTGCTCAGAATTCCATTTACAGGCAGAAACACAGAATGAGGCTGGAACTCAAGAGGCTTTCGTCTACAGGGTTTTTTATGACGCATTCTTTATATCACTGTGCTGAAATAACATCCACAATGACAATAGCAACAACTACAATATGAACAGGGTTGCTGTTAGGAAATACTAGTGCTGACGTCCTGGGATTTAGCAGGAGGAGGATAATTGCTGATCCTGCTGCTGTTTTCTCTCTAGTTTCAAATGGTGTGGTACAGAGTGAATCAGTACTCCAGCCACCTCCTGGTCCTCTGGTAAGACATCTCTCTTTAGGAATCTCTGTTTCTTCTCACATTCAGTTGTTTTCCTTCTCTCTCACTCTGTTGTCTTTCTTACATTCTGTCCTTCTTCTCGCTAGGACTGCACTGAGAAGACCTGTCACAGAGAGACCATCTGTAAACGGTGAGTAGATGACCACACACACACACTAAGGAGGTGTGTTCTAGAGATCTTAACTAGATGTTTATATACACATCTCTTCTCTCCGTAGACCCTGTATTCTCATCATGAACTCCCTCAAGTTTTCCCTCCATGAGCGCGTCTTCAAACTCTTACGGGAGTGAGTCTACTATTGAATGGAATGTTGTGTGTGTGTGTGTGTGTGTTGTTCCCTTAATGTACCAGCTATCTCTGTGTGCCAGGTACCTGCAGTCGGAGTGGGAGCTGCGTCGGGGCTCTGTGCGCGAGTTCAGTTCTGAGCAGATGCAAGGCTCCCACTGTAAGGTCCCCCTACAGGACAACAGCAGCGACTGCGGCCTCTACCTGCTGCAATACGTGGAAAGCTTCCTGCAGGTAACTGTACGCATTGAAGAAGAACATGCATAGGAATTCACACGCTCCCACCTGTAACCAGCCTGGTATTGAACTCTTGTCGTGTCTGATCAACTCAAGACCCCGTTAACCAAAGGAACTTAAGCTTGTGTCTTCAGGTCTCAGACAAGGTTGCTCACGTGTTTCTCTTATGAGACCATACTCACCAAACACATACGCTGACATACACCTACATATAACTTTTCTCTCTCTCTCTCCTACCCTTTCTCCCTTTAGGACCCTGTGGTGCACTTTGAACTCCCCCTGTGCCTAGAACGCTGGTTCCCACGGCAACAGGTGAGGAGGAAACGAGACGAGATCAGGGACCTGGTGCTACACCTGTACAGACACCAGAGGGGCACCGTGGGGAGTATAGGAAATATGGGAAATGTAGTCAGTTAGGGCTTGGGGCTTGATGGGTAATATTATGGCTGTGAACACACCAGTATCCCAATATTTTTTCCATGGCAAAAATGAAAACACGAAGCAGAACAAACTCTTTGGTCCTTTAAAAACCTGCTGTATGTAAAATATTGTGTGCTATAGCTTGGAAAATAAATACATGTGACTCTGGGTGACAACATAAGGATGTTTGTTTCCAACATTAGGACTGTTTTCCTAAAGAAGTTAAATCTGCTTTGTGTTTTGTTTCTTTGACATGATACTAACGAGTGTCGCGGTACTGGTATTATCTTGGCCCTAGGTAGTATAGGAAACGTGGGAAATGTAGTCGGGCACGGTAAGCACCTTGGCTGCATTCCAAACACTTAACAGACACACCCTCTCCCCTCAGCCCTCAAATTAAGTGGACACTTCTGATGACGGGTCATGACGTCTGGCGAGTTTACACTTGCAGGGCGAGGGAGGAAGGAATGATTTTTAAATGGAGCGCCCTTGCCCGGAAGTTTGTCACTCGTTTGTCCCACAACAATTGTGTTTTCAGCCACCAGTGGCTTGTGGGTGCTTTATATGAGCTACAGTCAATTCTGATTTTATGTCTACTTATATTAACTATATAATTATTCATATACGTCTACTGTATGATAGCTAGCAAACTAATTAGCTAACTAAGGTTAGCCTGCCAAGCTGGAACTTCTGAACTTTTTATTTCTACAATTTCCAAAAACGAACCAAACAAAAACATCATTACTTTTATGAGACGTGTTTGTGCATTAGTAGCACAATTTAACTTATTTACATTTGTTTTTACTCCCACTTGTATGTTGACTTCTCCATATTGATGTTGAGGTTTTAAGTTTTGGCTGAGTTTTCTTAGCGGAAGTGCAATCATCGCAAATTGAATTATGGGGCATTACAGGCCCGAAGTGAACATAATTGTACACTTGCAAACTCAATTAAAAACAAGGGCTGATGGGGCTTACGTTTTGAACTTCCCTTGTTTGGCTAATCGTTTGGAGCGAAGGCCAAGATGGTGACTGGGATTCCCCCGAGGGCATAAGACAAGGGTAAGTGGAGGAAGGTGTTTCTTTTGTGAGTTTGAAACGCAGCCCTTGAGATTCTGCTCATGCAACCAGTACATTTACATTTCAGCCTGATATATTAAAATATTATTTAAGCTTTTGTAGTTGTATCACTGGCCAGCTGGCCACCATTCAAATTACATGCAGATGTCTCATGTCAACCTGTAAATTGTCACTAACGTCAAAGGCTGTTGCATTAATGATTTAAATCTCTCCGGGGATGAATATGAAGGACTCCCTACAGCAGCTGTAGAGTGTCTCTTTCGGTGCTTGTTTTAAGCAGAGGCATTAAAGGGGCCTTCCACTGAAATTCAACAGTTTAAACGGGTTCTTCTTTACTTTTTCAGTGTAACATCTCTTTAGAAAGTCTGTCCCCTCTGCACCTTATAGATGGGCCCTACATCCCACCACTATAGCCTCGTTTAACATGAGATCAGACTGAACAGTCTCGCAGTCTCGTGTTTTACTATTTATTTCTCCCCTAGGTGATTTTATTGTAACTTATGTCAGTTAGATTTTTACATGTGGATTTTGTTTCTAAAATGTACATTTTGATGAATGTGTTTATAATATAAAATGTAATAAATACATTTGTAGTCTGAATTACAGCAATTCATTTCCTGTTCATTTAACGCCGATTTTCTGCAATTTTCTGACGTTGCGTCGCCACTGTTCGTCCACACCCAGCTGAGGGTCCACTGTTCGTCCACACCCAGCTGAGGGTCCACTGTTCGTCCACACCCAGCTGAGGGTCCACTGTTCGTCCACACCCAGCTGAGGGTCCACTGTTCGTCCACACCCAGCTGAGGGTCCACTGTTCATCCACACCCAGCTGAGGGTCCACTGTTCATCCACACCCAGCTGAGGGTCCACTGTTCGTCCACACCCAGCTGAGGGTCCACTGTTCGTCCACACCCAGCTGAGGGTCCACTGTTCGTCCACACCCAACTGAGGGTCCACTGTTCATCCACACCCAGCTGAGGGTCCACTGTTCGTCCACACCCAGCTGAGGGTCCACTGTTCGTCCACACCCAGCTGAGGGTCCACTGTTCATCCACACCCAGCTGAGGGTCCACTGTTCATCCACACCCAGCTGAGGGTCCACTGTTCATCCACACCCAGCTGAGGGTCCACTGTTCGTCCACACCCAGCTGAGGGTCCACTGTTCGTCCACACCCAGCTGAGGGTCCACTGTTCATCCACACCCAGCTGAGGGTCCACTGTTCATCCACACCCAGCTGAGGGTCCACTGTTCATCCACACCCAGCTGAGGGTCCACTGTTCATCCACACCCAGCTGAGGGTCCACTGTTCATCCACACCCAGCTGAGGGTCCACTGTTCGTCCACACCCAGCTGAGGGTCCACTGTTCGTCCACACCCAGCTGAGGGTCCACTGTTCGTCCACACCCAGCTGAGGGTCCACTGTTCGTCCACACCCAGCTGAGGGTCCACTGTTCATCCACACCCAGCTGAGGGTCCACTGTTCATCCACACCCAGCTGAGGGTCCACTGTTCGTCCACACCCAGCTGAGGGTCCACTGTTCATCCACACCCAGCTGAGGGTCCACTGTTCATCCACACCCAGCTGAGGGTCCACTGTTCGTCCACACCCAGCTGAGGGTCCACTGTTCGTCCACACCCAGCTGAGGGTCCACTGTTCATCCACACCCAGCTGAGGGTCCACTGTTCATCCACACCCAGCTGAGGGTCCACTGTTCGTCCACACCCAGCTGAGGGTCCACTGTTCGTCCACACCCAGCTGAGGGTCCACTGTTCGTCCACACCCAGCTGAGGGTCCACTGTTCGTCCACACCCAGCTGAGGGTCCACTGCGCTTGGCTGATGTACCCTCAGGGTACAACCTACACATACACACATGGATGCCGAGAGACCTAAGATTTCTGTGGAATGCTGGGGGTAGGGATTTTGTAGGCTTTAGGAAAGAGACTCTGGCTTGTCCAGAAAGAACCCCTGGCCATAAGCAGTTGTTGGTCTGATTTATGCGGTGGGTGTGTGGGGTATGATACTTCAACATTTTGCAAGATCGCCTGCTGTCTTGTAAGATGGTTACACAACCTCCTGGTTAGTGTGAGATCACGCTCACATTTTAACAACACTTCAGCCCGAACTGGACAGACTGAGGCCAAAGTGGGCGGATATAAATCTCCAGGAATAGTATTGTTGCTTGCCGGGAGGTCAATGGCGATTCCAGGTCAAAGGTTAGCAATCTTAGTTTTTTTAGTGCTACTGTAGTGTTTGTGTCCGTAAGGGAACATAAGAGGAAAACCTGATTGGAAGGATGATTAGACATTGAGTTCTAAGTTCTGTATGGGTTCCAACTGTCCCAATCACCCCCATTCACTGGGAGGTCCCTCTGGTCCTTATGCAGATAGACTTCCTCAAGATTCTTAGGAATTATGACCTCACTGTCTACTTTGGTGGTGCCATCCCAGATTGTTGTTGACATGAGGCTGTCCAGACACCAGGCAAGGTCTCATTGTCTCTCTGAGATAGTGAAAGGTCCTATTTGGTTAAATCTCTGTTAGAGTGGGTGAACCAGATAAGAACCACAACGTTCCAAACCTCTGTTAGAACGATAAAGAACAACAAACATTAACCAATCGGAAAGAGTTAACATTCTACACTAATTTGATTCAATGATGCTTTTGTTATTCCTTTTCTAGTTTTAGTCAGTTTAGCGACAGTGGCAAGGTCATTGTATGGGGTAACCGGTCTCATACACAACAGATGTGTAGCACTCAGTGATCCATGGCAGTCATTTTGTGCCAAAACACTGTCCACATGCCAGCTATCAATGCAGGATGCTGTGCTTCTCAATTGCTGCCCAGATAGTTGTCCTGCTATGATCTCAGGTTACAGGGTAAAGAGCTCAGGGCATTACAGAGTGAGTGGGGCTATGCAGGGCATTACAGGGTGAGTCACCACTCCATGCACAATGGTCCTGGCTCTAGCTAATTGTTTGGCCCACAGCCTGGGACACAATCGGAGACTATTTAGGCCCCTGAGGTGACCTGATAAGATCAGATGGGTAGCAATATAAAATATCTCCACTTTGCTCTCTGATTGGCTAGATGGAATTGCTGCCAAGTTGGCAATGGAGGTTCCAAAACAATTGCATTGCAACTAACGAGCTTATCTATGGTGAACAAATCCTCCCCAAAATTAAAGTTTTCTATATACGTTACACAGGTGATGGCCTAGTAGGTTACTGTTGTACAACAGAGTGGTTGCGTGCAACAGTAAGTGCTACAGTAAGTTGATTAGCTGAAGTTAATTTGCCTGTCCACCCACTGGGCAGCAGGTAGCCTAGCGGTTAAGAGTATTGGGCCAGTAACCGAAAGGTCGCTAGTTTGAATGAAAAATGTGCAGGGCAGTTAAGCCCCAACAACAACTGCTCCCTGGGTGCTGATGATGTTGATTAATTAAGGCAGCACCACCTCCCCCCGCAACTCTCTGATTCAGAGGGGTTGGGTTTAAATGCGAAAGACACATTTCGGTTGAATGCATTCAGTTGTACAACTGACTAGGTAGGTATCCCTTTCCCATTATTAAGCTGAATTGAGGGTCATTGACCTACATTTTCTGTAATGTAACTGTTAAAGCCCCCCTGTATTTTTTAAAACTTTTGTCCAAAATGCCTAGTCTGATCCTGTGGGCTTTAGGAAACACATTTTTATATACACAGCCATGATTGGCTGATGGTCTAGAGCCCACCCCCTTACCCAGATCAACGGTCATTGGTCTATTATGATCAGATCAGATTGTGACATCATGATCTGGTCCAAAATAGTTCTTCCACAAAAAGTGCATTATCATAATCTTCAAAATGTAATAGTGTAGAAATATAATTAAAAAATCTAGTTTTAAATTGCAGTGCCCCTTGTAACCCTGAACCGCCCTTGCTGTCTCTGCCTGGCCGGTTCCCCTCTCTCCACTGGGATTCTCTGCCTCTAACCCTATTACAGGGGCTGAGTCACTGGCTTACTGGTGCTCTTCCATGTCGTCCCTAGGAGGGGTGCGTCACCTGAGTCGGTTGAGTCGCTGATGTGGTCTCCCTGTCTGGGTTGGCGCCCCCCCTTGGGTTGTGCCGTGGCGGAGATCTTTGTGGGCTATACTTGGCCTTGTCTCAAGATGGTAAGTTGGTGGTTGAAGATATCCCTCTTGTGGTGTGGGGGCTGTGCTTTGGCAAGGTGGGTGGGGTTATATCCTGCCTGTTTGGCTCTCAATGATTGGCTATGAAAAGCCAACTGACATTTACTCCTGACCTGTTGCACCCACCCTGTTGCACTACTGTGATTATTATTATTTGACCCTGCTGGTCATTTATGAACGTTTGAACATCTTGGCCATGTTCTGTTATAATCTTCACCCGGCACAGCCAGAAGAGGACTGGCCACCCCACATAGCCTGGTTCCTCTCTAGGTTTCTTCCTAGGTTTTGGCCTTTCTAGGGAGTTTTTCCTAGCCACTGTGCTTCTACACCTGCATTGCTTGCTGTTTGGGGTTTTAGGCTGGGTTTCTGTACAGCACTTTGAGATATCAGCTGATGTATGAAGGGCTATATAAATTAATTTGATTTGATTTGATTTTGAGATACTCTACCTCTGCCGAGCAATAGCTCGAGACTTTCTTGGATATCGTGCACCAGCTGTTATTTACAAAAATACATAGTCCTCTACCCCTTGTCTTACCAGACGTCGCTCTTCTATCCTGCCGGTACACACAGTATTTTGTGTATATTGATGATGATTTTTTTTGTTTTAATTCATTTTAGGAGGCTGTAACGTAACAATGTGGAAAAAGTCAAGGTGTCTGAATACTTTCCAAATGCACTTCATGCATGACGCCATGGCATCTATGGGTCAAAGGTTGACATTGCGATGCTAATCTAATTTCTAATTTCTGTGTGTGTGTACCCAGGTTGTGTATTTATAACATATGTGGTAATACTGGGACCTGAATTGCTTGACGTTATCTGAGGTGAGGCTCCCTAAATTCAGACAGCACCTATTTCGTCCCTGATGATTTTTATTTAACTAGGCAAGTCAGTTAAGAAGACATTGTTATTTACAATGATGGCCTACCAGAAGGCAAAAGGCCTCCTTCGGGGGTTGGGATAAAATAATATAGGACAAAACACATATCACAACAAGAGAGACACCTTAACACTACATAAAGAGAGACCTAAGACAACAACATAGCATGGCAGCAAAACATGACAACATGGCAGCAGCACAACACGGTAGCAGCACAAAACATGGTACAAACATGATTGGGCACTGACAACAGCACATAGGCCAAGAAGGTAGAGACAACAATACATAACACGAAGCAACGACAATTGTCAGTAAGAGTGTCCATGACTGGGTCTTTGAATGAAGAGATTGAGATAAAACTGTCCAGTTTGAGTGTTTTATGCAGCTCGTTCCAGTCACTAGCTGCAGTGAACTGAAAAGAGGAGCGACCCAGGGATGTGTGCGCTTTGGGGACCTTTAACAGAATGTGACTGGCAGAACGGGTGTTGTATGTAGAAGATATCTCAAGATAGGGGGGAGTGAGGCCTAAGAGGGTTTTATAAATAAGCATCAACCAGTGGGTCTTGCGACGGGTATACAATTTACAGAGGACTATAGACTGCAGTGTTGTGTCCTATAAGGAGCATTGGTGGCAAATCTGATGGCCGAATGGTAAAGAACATCTAGCCGCTCGAGAGCACCCTTACCTGCCGATCTATAAATGTACGTTTCCGTAATCTGGCATGGGTAGGATGGTCATCTGATTCAGGGTTATTTTGGCAGCTGGGGTGAAAGAGGAGCGATTACGATAGAGGCTATTACATATTTTTTTTATAAATGCTTCTCCAATTTCATTGTGCAGTGAACCAACTTTACTGGACCAGTCTCATTGACACAACAATGAATGATCAAGGGGTTGGCTAAAGCACAAACAGATCTGGCTATGGCAATATGGGCAAGATCTCAATTGCTTACTCCTCTCCTCCTCAAAACCCATCGGATGAGAAAACCAGAGGTCCCTTCCCTCTGCGAGGAGTATGCAATTGAGAGTCTCCCATGGTTGAGCTCAGTTTCCTGGTCTAGGTCACATGGTCAAGAAGAACGCCTGACCCTATAGGCTATATGAGGGATAAAAACAACGCTGAGCGGCTCAGATCATACACCTGAATTCTTAATTGAACCACTGGTGATGTCGGCTATCCATTAGTTCTAATGACAGTCTGAAAAAAATAGGCCTCAGTGTTACAGTTTTCTTTCGCCTCTTCCTCTGAAGAGGTGTAGCAGGGATCGGACCAAAATGCAGCGTGGTTATTTTGATACATGTTTAATAAACGACTAACCACGAACAATACAAAAACGTAACCCGAAAACCTAAACAGCCTATCTGGTGCAAACTAACACAGAGACAGGAACAATCACCCACGAAACACTCAAAGAATATGGCTGCCTAAATATGGTTCCCAACGATAAACACCTGCCTCTGATTGAGAACCACTTCAGGCAACCATAGACTTTCCTAGAAAACCCCACTATACCACAATCCAAATACCTACAAAAAACCCAAGATAAAACACACCACATAATAAACCCATGTCACACCCTGGCCTGACCAAAATAATAAAGAAAACACAAAATACTAAGACCAGGGCGTGACACTCAGCCAGCCCCAGCCTTGAGTTGAGGTTAGTTTTGACCAGGATTGTCTGCTACCTGTCTTCATTAATGGAGGAGCCTATCTTTGCACTTAAAGCCATATCTCTCTGCGGGTGGCCTCTTCACCCTTCCCCCTTTCTCTCCTTCCTTGTTTCCCTCGCACTAAGCACCCTTTCCAGTATTACACCAGTATCTTCTTGACAAGCTGCTATAAAGGGCTTAGCAAACAAGATTAAAGAACAAAATCTCTCTCAATGGGCCATCTGCCTAGCTGAGCCTGAGCCCTGACCTGGAGCTGTTCGGTAGCATCATGGAACATACCTTCCTCAGCCGACATAAGCAAGGAGGAGAGAATCACTTCAGAATGACTGGTTAAAAAAACATATACATTTTCTGGATTCTGAACTATGCAAACTCATAAGGAGGGCCTAACATTGTTGTACGATTCCAAAGGAAGTACCTGTCGTGTCAACGTGACCCCTTTTCAACGCTTCGGAGTTAAAACCACTACGGATTTAAGATGTCAGACTCTTCATTGAAATGCCTTTTGTGTACACTTTCGTTCATCTTAGCGTTTGAACTCTTGGGAGTAAGAACGGGTATGTATGCAGGCCTAACAAACAGTCAAGCTACACGTTCGCAATTAAGATGGAGTTGTTGTCTAATGCGTTTTATCGTTTTATCACAGACGCTGCATCTGGGGAAGGACCTCTTCTTCCTGACGGACAGGATCTATATTACAAAACAGTTAGAATATCACCTATTCTATCGGTTCCTCAAAGCATAGTTCATTCACCTCTCCTCAAGGTCTCACACAAGGACCATGGCGCTATCCTCCGTCGGAAGCGCAACGTGCTTTTCCCCAGCGGGGTCAAACTTTGTGCTGAAGAGAGCGTGCAACAATCCATTACAAATCACCTCAGCTACTTTCACCTGCGAGGTAAGACCACCACCACTCTGTATGTATAATGATGGAGGAAGAAGTGGCCCTCCCCAAATCTGAGGTGGCAAGTCTGCGCGTGTGGCCCATTCCGTCAACCCCTACCCAGACCATAGAGAAGGCCTACAGTGGCTTCAGAAATGATTCACACCCCTTGACTTTTCACATATTTTTTTGTGTAAACAGCCTGAATTTAAAATGTATTAAATTGAGATTTTGTGTCACTGGCCAACACACAATACCACATAATGTCAAAGTGGAATTATGTTTTTATACATTTTAACAAATTGTTAATAATAAGTATTCAACCCCGTTGTTATGGCAAGCCTAAATAAGTTCAGGAGTAAAAAATGTCTTAACAAGTCACATAATAAGTTGCATGGACTCACTCTGTGTGCAATAATAGTGTTTAACATCATTTTTTAATGACTACCTCATCTCTGTACCCCACACATACAATTATCTGTAAGGTCCCTCATTCAAGCAGTACATTTCAAACACAGATTCAACCACAAAGACCAAGGACGGTAGATGGGTAGAAATAAAAAGCAGGGATGAAATATCCCTTTGATCATGGTGAAGATATTAATTACACTTTGGATGGTGTAACCATATACCCAGTCACTACAAAGATACAGGCGTCCTTACTAACTCAGTTGCCGAAGAGGAAGGAAACCGCTCAGGAATTTCAACATGCGCCAATTGGTGACTTTAAAACAGAGTTTAATGGCTGTGATAGGAGAACACTGGGGATGGATCAACAACATTGTTACTCCACAATACTAATCTAATTGACAGAGTGAAAAGAAGGAAGCCTGTACAGAATATTACAAAACATGCATCCTGTTTGTAATTAGGCGCTGAAGTAAAATTGTGATTCAGGAGTAAAATAACTGTATGTCCTGAATACAAAGTGTTATGTTTAAGGCAAATCCAACAAAACACATCACTGAGTACCACTCTTCATATTTTTAAGCATGGTGGTGGCTGCATCATGTTATGGGTATGCTTGTCATCGGCATGGACTAGGGAGTTTTTTTTAAATAAAAATAAATGGAATAGAGCTAAGCACAGGCAAAATCCTACAGGATAACCTGGTTCAGTCTGCATACCAACAGACACTGGGAGACAAATTCACCTTTCAGCTGGACAATAACCTAAAAAACGAGAAAGAATATACACTGGAATTGCTCACCAAAATTACATTGAATGTTCCTGAGTGGTCTAGCTACAGTTTGACTTAAATCGTCTTGAAAATCTATGGCAAGACATGAAAATGGCTGTCTAGCAACGATCAATAACCCACTTGTCAGAGCTTGAATATTTTTTTACAGAATAATGTGCAATTATTGTACAGTCCAGGTGTGCAAAACTAGAGAGACTTAGAGACTTACCCAGAAATACTCACAGATGTAATCGTTGCCAAACGCGATTCTAAGATGTATTGACTCAAGGGTGTGAATTCTTAAAGTACCAGGCAGTACTCATTGCAGTTTATTTTTTTGACTATTTTCTACATTGTAGAATAACAGTGAAGACATCAAAACTATGAAATAGCACATCTGGAATCATGTAGCAAACAAAAAAGCATTAAACCAATCAAAATATATTTTATATTTGAGATTCAGGCTGTAACACAACAACATGTGGAATAGGTATGAATATTTTATGAAGGTACTGTATATGCTATAGTCTACAGCCCTAAAAACATGAGGTGTGTGTGTGTGTTATCACCGTATTGCGATTTGGGTCTCAACCTAACGTATTTTCCCTCTCCAACATCCAATTTTCAGGCAACATCTGCTCTACTTTAGATTCATTTCCTGGCAATAAGTATGTCACATTGTAGGTCGCACTGTATGTGAGGATCAGCCCATTTAGAGACTTGAGCCAGGTAGCAGCACCTACACAGAGGGGGAGGGAGAGACATTCCTGACTCAGAAGGATGTTGGGCGTGAGCAGGCGGGTTAAAAGTCAACTCTCACAACATATGTCCAGCCACTCAAGGTGAGAGAGAGAGGCTTAGGGTTTTGAGATGGTGGAGTGAGTGGGTCTGTAGGGCCTGTAGTGGGACTAATCAGTGGTCAGTGTGCAGGATAGCTCTGTATGGGATTCCAGTCTTGTGGGTTACTGAGACACTGACCTGGCTGGACTAAGTTAGAGGGTTGCTAACATTCCATCCTTGGATTTTTGGCGAACTCTGGAGTCTCCCGGCATTGTCTCGCGATAAATAGTAAAGTTATTGGTAGCACTTTACAACTCCACATAATAAAGCATTTATAAAGGATTAGTAAACCATTTATTCATTAATTACTCCCATAATTGTAAATGTTGGTAACCTAGTTATTCATACATTTATAAACAACTTTTAAAGTATTTAATAACGATTCATCAGATCATTCACAAGATGTTTAATATACAAGTAACTGCCAAAATAATGGAAACACGAGAGTAAATGAGGGATACAAAGTATATTGAAAGCAGGCGCATCCACACGGGTGTGGTTCCTGAGTTAATTAAGCAATTAACATCCCATCATTCTTAGGGGCATGTATAAAAATACTGGGCAGGCTATTAATTTGGCTACCATGGCTATACCCCCATAGCAGGACAATGCCCCATCCACAGGGCACGTGTAGTTGAATGGTTTGATGAGCATGAAAATGATGTAAACCATATGCCACGGCCGTCTCCGTTACCAGAACACTTACAGGAGATTCTGGAGTGACGCCTGAGACAGAGTTTTCCACCACCATTAACAAAACTCTGAATGATGTAATTTCTGGTGGAAGAATGGTGTCACATCCCTCCAGTAGAGTTCCAGACGCTTGTAGAATCTATTCCAAGGTGCATTGAAGCTGTTCTGGCTCATTGCCTTATTATGACACGTTATGTTGCCGTTTCCTTTATTTTGGTAGTTATCTGTAGGTCCTTAATTCCATCATTTGGAGTTTTGTTAATGATGGTGGAAAACGTCTCAGGCGTCACTCCAGAATGTTGAATTGGGTTAAGCTCTAGTAACGGAGATGGCCATGGCATATGGTTTACATCATTTAATAATCATTAGTTAAAAAAAATAGTGTTGGCTATTTACACTTTAGAAATATTTTGTAAATGTTTTGAGTGACCAATGTGATTTCTCACAAAAAGATGTTGGTAGACATTCCTGCAGTACCTGATGCTCAAAATCGCCCTTCGAACATATCAATGGTTAAACAATAAGCACACAAAATATATTGAAACTTTTATTCCAAAACAGTCCCACTGTTGTAGTAGTGTGATATGACACACTTCAGACACACTGAGTATGCTGAGTAAAATACCTTTTTTTTAAATGCTAACATAAGCGTTTCTTGGCAGCAGCGGATGGAGGCATTGTCTTAGGGCCTAGCCTTTTGTGGGCCCCAAGATACATTTAGTTGGGGAGCGTGTCCGGTTGGTAATTCAACTATGATCACTACAAGTTAGTTTACTAGAGTACTTTAGCTGACATGGCAGTGTTAATCTTGTTAACAATGACTGACGAAAATTACTCGCCAGCGACCTACTATAGAGATGAGATGCTAAGGACAAAAGGATAACTAGTACATTACTTTTCATTTTAGGACAATAATTCCATGTGATACTAATGGACATTATATTTGTCATGCCCTGACCTTAGAGATCCTTATTGTTCTCTATGTTTGGTTAGGTCAGGGTGTGACTCAGGTGGGAAAGTCTATGTTTTCTATTTCTTTGTTTTTGGCTGAGTGTGGTTCCCAATCAGAGGCAGCTGTCTATCTTTGTCTCTGATTGGGGATCATATATAAGTTTTTCCTTTTGGGTTTTGTGGGATCTTGTTTTCTGTTTAGTGGTTTTTGCCTGACAGAACTGTTCACTTTCACGTTTGTTATTTTGTTTGAGTGTTTTTTGAATATTAAAATCATGAACACTTTCCACGCTGTGTCTTGGTCCACTCTTCATTCCACGCTGCGTCTTGGTCCACTCTTCATTCCACGCTGCGTCTTGGTCCACTCTTCATTCCACGCTGCGTCTTGGTCCACTCTTCATTCCACGCTGCGTCTTGGTCCACTCTTCATTCCACGCTGTGTCTTGGTCCACTCTTCATTCAACGCTGCGTCTTGGTCCACTCTTCATTCCACGCTGCGTCTTGGTCCACTCTTCATTCCACGCTGCGTCTTGGTCCACTCTTCATTCAACGCTGCGTCTTGGTCCACTCTTCATTCCACGCTGCGTCTTGGTCCACTCTTCATTCCACGCAGCGTCTTGGTCCACTCTTCATTCCACGCTGCGTCTTGGTCCTCTCTTCATTCCACGCTGCGTCTTGGTCCACTCTTCATTCAACGCTGCGTCTTGGTCCACTCTTCATTCCACGCTGCGTCTTGGTCCACTCTTCATTCCACGCAGCGTCTTGGTCCACTCTTCATTCCACGCTGCGTCTTGGTCCACTCTTCATTCCACGCTGCGTCTTGGTCCACTCTTCATTCAACGCTGCGTCTTGGTCCACTCTTCATTCCACGCTGCGTCTTGGTCCACTCTTCATTCCACGCTGTGTCTTGGTCCACTCTTCATTCCACGCTGCGTCTTGGTCCACTCTTCATTCCACGCTGCGTCTTGGTCCACTCTTCATTCCACGCTGCGTCTTGGTCCACTCTTCATTCCACGCTGCGTCTTGGTCCACTCTTCATTCCACGCTGCGTCTTGGTCCACTCTTCATTCCACGCTGCGTCTTGGTCCACTCTTCATTCCACGCTGCGTCTTGGTCCACTCTTCATTCCACGCTGCGTCTTGGTCCACTCTTCATTCAACGCTGCGTCTTGGTCCACTCTTCATTCCACGCTGCGTCTTGGTCCACTCTTCATTCCACGCTGTGTCTTGGTCCACTCTTCATTCCACGCTGCGTCTTGGTCCACTCTTCATTCCACGCTGCGTCTTGGTCCACTCTTCATTCCACGCTGCGTCTTGGTCCACTCTTCATTCCACGCTGCGTCTTGGTCCACTCTTCATTCAACGCTGCGTCTTGGTCCACTCTTCATTCAACGCTGCGTCTTGGTCCACTCTTCATTCCACGCTGCGTCTTGGTCCACTCTTCATTCCACGCTGCGTCTTGGTCCACTCTTCATTCCACGCTGTGTCTTGGTCCACTCTTCATTCCACGCTGTGTCTTGGTCCACTCTTCATTCCACGCTGCGTCTTGGTCCACTCTTCATTCCACGCTGCGTCTTGGTCCACTCTTCATTCCACGCTGCGTCTTGGTCCACTCTTCATTCCACGCTGCGTCTTGGTCCACTCTTCATTCCACGCTGCGTCTTGGTCCACTCTTCATTCCACGCTGCGTCTTGGTCCACTCTTCATTCCACGCTGCGTCTTGGTCCACTCTTCATTCCACGCTGCGTCTTGGTCCACTCTTCATTCCACGCTGCGTCTTGGTCCACTCTTCATTCCACAAACGAGAGCCGTTACAATATTTGACATGAAGCTCCAATTCATCAGTTGTCCAATGCTTAGCATGCATACAGAATAGTTCATGCAAGCCTCTCATTTGGAAAAATTTAAATTTTTCAGTTGTGTTGTCTAATTGAGCTGATTGGCCCGGCTCTTCCTCAGAGATCACTTCAGTCACTAGTCAATCTTTTGAAGGATGCAAAGCCAGAACTAACCTCAACTAGAAACAATGTTTACTCTCTTACTTTCATATAGGCTATTTTTGCTTTGATCACAACAGAAGCTCTATTTTCCCATGTGCACTGTTATTCATTCATCTGTGTTGCTGCTCTTGCGCTTCGGTGTAATTTTTTTTGGTTGCTATTTGTCTGCGGTTAAAAGACTGAAGCACTGGAAGATTTAAATGTTGTATACAGTATGTAACATTTCTACCTGCAAACCGTACATCAAACATGTATACCTCAATCACCATATTAGTAGTAATGGAATAACAAAAAGGATCCAGTCCAGCCAGCTGTTGTGTGTAGGCTACATCTCCCTGTTGTATGATTAGTTTACGGTAGCGAGGTTGCCGACTTTAGCAAAACATTAACGTTACAACTCTACCTCAAGTCCTTGCAACAGTTGTTTCACAACCGTTTGTGTGAATAAAATGTTGGATATATTTCCTTTAACGTCCTGTGTTGTGTGCTTATTGTTTTACCATTGATATGTTCTAGAATATTTTGAGACCTTAAGGAGCAACTGGTTTTGTTGGAATGTCTACTCATGACATGTCCATCTTTTTGTGAGAAATTACACTGGCCACTCAATACAGCCCACGAAATACTTAACTAATGAATAGTAGTAATGTCACGTTCGTTAGAATAAATATCGGACCGAGTCGCAGCGGATGTTGAGTTCCACATAATTTAATGATAAAGTGAAACTTAGCAAAGACAAAAACAAACAAACAATAAACTAACAATGAACCGTGACTACAGCGATGCTACGTGCACTAACTCAAAACAATATCCCACAAACACAGGTGGGAAAAATAGCTACTTAAATATGATCCCCAATTAAAGACAACGATTACCAGCTGCCTCTAATTGGGAATCATACACAATCACCAACATAGAAAAACAAACCTAGAACCCCACATATAAATAATAAACTAGACTAACCCCCCGGTCACGCCCAGACCTACTCTACCATAAAAAATAAGGACTCTCTATGGTCAGGATGTGACAGGTAAATGGTTTATAAGGATATATAATAAACATCAATGCTGTTCTGATGTTGCTCGCCCTAATATTTACATATTTCTTAATTCCATTCTTTTACTTTTAGATTGGTGTGTATTGTTGTGTATGGTTAGATGTTACTGCACTGTTGGAGCTAGGAACACAAGCATTTCGCTACACCCACAATAACATCAGGTAGACGTGTATGTGACCAATAAAACTTGAATTCATTAGATTTTATTTGAATGGAGCACCGATGAATAAATTATTTACAAATCCATTATGAATGCTTTATTAGGTGCAGTTATTATAAAGTGCTACCAAACTATTCCAGAATGTTTTCTTTGTACAGTAAATAAATTAATACATAAAATAATGACTTTCAAGAGATTGGTCCAATTTGGCAACCAAAACTTTAGTTTCAGCCCAGCACTTACTAACAGACCTGATTCAACTCAACATCTGCTCATCAAGACCTTCCTCCAGCTGGACTGGAACAAATCCCACCCTGTAGCTCTTTAGACCAGGGCTGTGGTTGGTGAATGTAAGAGTATAGATGCAGGTAGGTGAGGTAAGCACAATGATTGAGGAAATATAGTGCAATATTATATAGGTGCACGGCCCCTCCCGTGTAGATGAGCTGAATTGAGAAGAGAATAGTTGGGACAGCATTATGGTTTGGGGCAGATACTTTGCTGTATGAACTCATCTTTAACTGTATTAACCCAGGAGAAGCTTGATGATATGGGGATTGGGGAAATACTTTGGGTCCAGGGATGAGACAGTACACTCTTAGAAAAAAAGTGCTATCTAGAACCTAAAAGGGTTTTTGGCTGTCCCCATATGATAACCAATGTTTTGCTTCCAGGTAGAACCTTTTTGGGTTCCATGTAAAACGATTTCCATAGAGGGTTCTACATGGCACCCATAAGGGTTCTACCTGGAAGTAAAAAAAATGGTTATCCTATGGGGACACGAAGAACCCTTTTGGAACCCTTTTTATTAAGAGTGTAGATGTGGAGGAAAAGCAGTGAGGGTTGGGTAGGTAGCTGCAGGTCATTGGGTTGGTGACTTGTAAGCTGATTTATGGAGAAGGGTTACATCACTGGTTTGGCATTGGCATGACAGTGGAGAGTGATACTGAGGTCAGGAAGATAGGCACACAGCAAGTCTGCGTAACCACAACCCTGCTGTGGCAGGGCTAAACATGGAATCAGTTAACTCTAACCTGGTGGGGGGTATGTACTGTAACACTTATAGTCACACTGTGATCGACACATGAGCTAATATGCCAGCTAAGATTTACCTCAGGGGTCACAGCTCTAGAACTAGACAGCCACAGCCTGCGCACTGTAGTTTTCATCAATGCCCCTTGTAATCCTTAGAGACAGAAAGAATGGGTTCTTTCACCAATATGTGACGTGTGTGTTTAGTGTGTCAGGAGACGGTGTGGGAGGCCTTCAAGATCTTCTGGGATCGCCTCCCAAACCAGGAAGAGTACCAGACCTGGATGAGCCAATGCCTGGACGGCACAGCCACCGCTCTGGCGATGGGCAAAAACTTTAGCCAATCAAAGGAGCACCTGGCCCTGGTTGAGAGTGTGAGTCTCTCCAGTCTCCATGAAATTACCATCATCATGTACAGTACCAGTCAAAAGTTTGGACACACCAACTCATTCAAGGGTTTTTCTTTATTTGTACTATTTTCTACACCGTAGAATAATAGTGAACACACCAAAACTATGAAATAACCCACATGGAAACATGTAGTAACCAAAAAAGTGTTCAACATGTCAAAACATATTTTAGATTCTTCAAAGTAGCCACCCTTTGCCTTGATGACAGCTTTGCACATTCTTGGCATTCTCTCAACCAGCCTCATGAGGTGGTCACCTGGAATGCATTTCAATTAACAGGTGTGCCTTGTTAAAAGTTAATTTATGGAATTTATTTCCTTCTTAATGCATTTGAGCCAATCAGTTGTGTTGTGACAAGGCATGGTTGGTATACAGAATATTTTTTTTCTCCCTATTTAGTAAAAGACCAAGTCCTTATTATGGCAAGAACAGCTCAAATGAGCAAAGAGAAACGACAGTCCATTATTACTTGAAGACATGAAGAGAGTCACAGAGTAGGTGAACGGATGATCTCCGCATGTGTGTCGTTCCCACCGTGAAGCATGGAGGAGGTGGGATGGTGTGGGGATGCTTTGCTGGTGACACTGTGATCTGTGATCTATTTAGAATTCAAGGGACACTTTACCAGCATGGCTACCACAGCATTCTTGCACACGCCATCCCATCTGGTTAGCGCTTATTAGAACTATCATTTGTTTTTCAACAGGACAATGACCCAACACACCTCCAGGTTGTGTAAGGGCTATTTGACCAAGAAGGAGAGTGATGGAGTACTGCATCAGATGACCTGGCCTCTGCAATCACCGACCTCAACCCAATTTTTAAGATGGTTAGGGATGAGTTGGACGGCAGAAAGAAGGAAAAGCAGCCAACAAGTGCTCATCATAAGGGAACTCCTTTAAGACTGTTGGAAAAGCATTCCTCATGAAGCTGGTTGAGAGAATGACAAGAGTGTGCAAAGCTGTCATCAAGGCAAAGGGTGGCTACTTTAAAGAGTCTAAAATATATTTTGATTTGCTTAACACTTTTTTAGTTTCATGATTCCATGTGTGTTATTCCATAGTTTTGATGTCTTCACTATTATTCTACAATGTAGAAAATAGTAAAATGTGGAATAAGTCAAGGGGTATGAATACTTTCTGAAGGCTCTGGATATGCTACAGTCCTCAGCCATATAAACAGCCATATAAACAGCCATATAAACATGAGGTGTGTGTCATGACTGCATTGAGTAGGTGTGTCCAAACGTTTGACTGGTACTGTATGTCTGCAACTTCCACATCGTTATTCATCCAAATTGTGATGGCTTTCAGCTGTTATTTTGTATGTGTGTGTGTGTAACTACTATATTCACGCTTCAATCGTTACTTGCTGTTGTATCATTTCTGTCTTCCATCTTTGCCATTTCAGAGAATGTTGCTGACAAGGTCAACAAGGTAAAGTATGCAATCCTGTCGTAGTTACTTTCATTGCCATTGTAACATTTCTTGGAGCGTATTCACTGTGCATTACCCTTGTCTTACATGTGTCTCATTCTTTTCCCCATTGCTGCTCTCTCTCTGTACTCCTGCTCCACCAACCGTAGTGAGCCCAACAACTCATGGCTACATATGTGCAGGTAAAGTTCTGAATGTTCTTCAAACTTACCTGGCCATATTACTCCTCATCCTCTCCCCCGTTGCTGTGGCCGTACAGTTCATTTGGGAACATTTTCAGACCCCTTGACTTTTTACACATTTTGATATGTTACCCCCTTATACTTAAATGCATCCAAAAAATAATAATCCTCATCAATCTACACACAACACCCCATAATGACGAAGCAAAAACAGGTTTCTAGAAATGTTTGCAAATGCATTCAAAATTAAAAACGGAAATATCACATTTACATAAGTATTCAGACCCTTTACTCAGTACTTTGTTGAAGCACCTTTGGCAGTGATTACACCCTCGAGTTTCTTGGGTATGACGCTAAAAGCTTGGCACATTGTATAAACAGATAAACGGTATCTACTGTATCTCTATGGCTGCAGATACACAGTATCTATCTCTATGGCTGCAGATACACAGTATCTATCTCTATGGCTGCAGATACACAGTATCTATCTCTATGGCTGCAGATACATAGTATCTATATCTATGGCTGCAGATACATGGTATCTATCTCTATGGCTGCAGATACACAGTATATATCTCTATGGCTGCAGATACACAGTATCTATCTCTATGGCTGCAGATACACAGTATCTACCTCTATGGCTGCAGATACACAGTATCTACCTCTATGGCTGCAGATACACAGTATCTACCTCTATGGCTGCAGATACACAGTATCTACCTCTATGGCTGCAGATACACAGTATCTACCTCTATGGCTGCAGATACACAGTATCTACCTCTATGGCTGCAGATACACAGTATCTACCTCTATGGCTGCAGATACACAGTATCTATCTCTATGGCTGCAGATACACAGTATCTATCTCTATGGCTGCAGATACACAGTATCTACCTCTATGGCTGCAGATACATGGTATCTATCTCTATGGCTCCACTACAAGTAGAACACCAGATAGTTTTGTGCTTCTTAACTATTATAATTTGATTTGATTGGATCTCTGAGGGAAACCTCTCAACTGTGAGTGACTGTTGTTTTTCCACAGCACCTCAACTCCAGCCACAGAACAGGAGGCTCAAGGAGGTCAGTGTCATACACACACACACCTTTTATAACTTCTTTATCCCTCCATCCTTTCTCTCTCTGTTACCTCTCTCTCTCTCCATGTCCTTCTCTCTGCTCTGTGACGTGCTCAGACCGGTAATAGCCCACTATGGCTGTCTAATCCACATTAGTAAGCAGCGCATCCACGCAGTTCACTCACACCAACCCCTCTGGCTATTGATTTCTTGCCCCACATTACAGGCTCAAGCCAAGCAATGCCTCTGACTATCGATGTGTTGTGGTGCACATAGTGCTGTGGCAGTCATGACATTTCATCAGCTGGTTATTGTCGTGCAAAAGACTGCCGGTCTCATGGTCATTTTACTTTGAATTAGCATAAACACGTCAAGCATCTCCAGTCCTCCATGCATACAACCCGCATACAAACGTCTAATATATTAATTTAATATACACCATCACAATACATCCATTATTACTTTTAGTCAGGTCTAAAGAACCATTATGAGATGAAGAAAATGTATTTCAGAAGAACAGCATATGAGTTGGCTTACTATATGTTATCTGGCTATGTTCAGGGCCATAGGATGTAGGCTTATTCATTTAGCTGACAATATATGCTTATAAGTCCCATGCTATTATTTTATCTTATATGATTTTATAGTAAGAAGAATACAATTCAACTTAGCTGAATATAACAGAAAGGATATTTTTCCCATTCCAGAGTGAGTGTACATATGAAGTGGTTATGTTGAGGTAAAAGTGATCATTTGAAACAGGTTCTATAAGATACATTTAGAGTTATTAGGTAACTTTAGTTGTGAATGATACGAACCATAGAAATCCAAACATATATGGGCTGCATGATGCGACTATAGGCTGTTGATGATTTGAGAAAGTCACAAATAAAGCTTGTGCTCTGTTCCTTGCATAATGCTGCACAGCTCTTCTCTCATCAAGTGATCATATTTTCACCCAACAGACTATTCTCAATTGAGTCTTGTCTTTTCTAATATGTAAAATTAGTTTAGATTTAGAATGGCCCGTTATGAAATGGGCAGGAACTGGGGCAGGAACTGGGGCAGGAACAGGGGCAGGAACTGGGGCAGGAACAGGGGCAGGAACTGGGGCAGGAACAGGGGCAGGAACAGGGGTAAAAATACATGTCATCCATATGCACTCTAATAGTGATTGGAGGCCACTTTCATACTGGGTTATTGTGGTTATTTCACTCCATGCATCAACCACTGTTTGAGGAGCATGCAGCCTCTTGCTGCGTAACAGGTGATATTCCGCCCAAACTCTGTATGCCATGGGCTCTCCAACCCTGTTCATCGATAGTAACATGTTTTCACAAGAAACATATTTAATTAAACTGTTGACAGACCCTCTCTCTGCGCGCTCGAGAATGGAATGAAAGAGAGAGGGGAGGAGATGGAAAACATGTTGGTGAGATATTCTGTAGCTAAAGGTAAGGTGTCAGCCGATTAATTATGAAAATATTAAAAATGCCCTCAAAGGCGATTACTAGAATTTGTTCAATTTTGTAGTATACAGTGCATTCTGGAGTATGCAGGTATTCAAACCCCTTGACTTTTTTCACATTTTGTGACATTACAGCCTTATTCTAAATTTGATTACATAATTACATACAACATTTTTCCCTCATAAATCTAAACACACTACCTCATAATGAAAAATACTTGACTTGAGGCCACCTGTGGTAAATTAAATTGATTGGACATGATTTGGAAAGACACACACCTGTCTATATAAGGTCCCACAGTTGACAGTGCATGTTGGAGCAAAGAACCTGACGGTCACTCTGACAAAACTCTAGAGTTCCACTGTGGAGATGGGAGAAACTTCCAGAAGGACAACCATCTCTGCAGCATCCCACCAATCAGACTTTTATGGTGGAGTGGCCAGATGGATGCCACTCCTCAGTAAAAGGCACATGGCAGCCCGCTTGGAGTTTGCCAAAGGAAGGACTCAGACCATGAGAAACAAGATTCTCTGGTCTGATGAAAACAAGATTGAACTCTTTGGCATGAATGCCAAGCATCACATCTGGAGGAAACCTGAGTCCATCCTATGGTGGAAGGATGGTGGTGGCAGCGTCATGCTGTGGGGATGTTTTTCAGTGACAGGGACTGGGAGACTAGTCAGGATCGAGGGAAAGATGAATGGCGCAAAGTACAGAGAGATCCTTGATGAAAACCTGTTCCAGAGCACTCAGGACCTCAGACTGGGGTGAAGGTTCACATTCCAACAGGACAGTGACCCTAAGCTCACAGCCAAGACAATGCAGAAGTGGTTTCTGGACAAGTCTCTGAATGTCCTTGAGTGGCCCAGCTGGAGCCCGAACTTGAACCCGATCGAACATCTCTGGAGAGACCTGAAAATAGCTGTGCAGCGATGCTCCCCATCCAACCTGACAGAGCTTGAGAGGATCTGCAGAGAAGAATGGGAGAAACTCCCCAAATACAGGTGTGCCAAGCTTGTCGTGTCATACCCAAGAAGACTTAAGGCTGTAATCGCTTCCAAAGGTGATTCAACAAAGTACTGAGTAAAAAGTCTGAATACTTATGTAAAGGTTTTTGCTTTGCCATTACAGGGTGTTGTGTGTAGATTGACTAGGTGACATTTAAAAAAAAATCAATTTTAGAATAAGGATGTAACGTTTCAACATTTGGAAAAAGTCAAGGGATCTGAATATTTTCGAATGAACTGTAGGCTAAACCAATTCTGTACCAAAGACATCTTAAATCAGTTTTAAAAATAAATAAAAATCTGCTGCGTGTAAACTTCGGCTAGGCTATGTATTGTATAATGGCACAATCATTATTTTAATTCAGTTTTTGGGGGGGGATTGGGCTCGTATACTGTTTATGCCAGTGCCGATGCATTAACTCTGATATGCATATGGGTGTTTTTAAATAATCATCACCTTAGAAAGTGCTCTCCATTTCATTGTTTGGCTTTGAAACAACATCCACAATGACCATGTTTTCCACTCAGTTTCAACCTGTTGTACTTCTTCAAATTGATCATCACAGTGAGGTGAGTTTTAAAAGCATGATACTGTTTTGATGATAAGTGTTTGATGTGATTTTAGATTGATGTCAGAGTTGTTAGAGGGACCTGATAGAGACCTGAGTACCAGGCCATTAGGACCCGATGGAGAGATAATAGAGACCTGAGTACCAGGCCATTAGGACCCGATGGAGAGATAATAGAGCGCTGAGTACCAGGCCATTTGGACCTGATGGAGGGACAGTAGAGGCCTGAGTACCAGGCCATTAGGACCTGATGGAAGGACAATAGAGGCCTGAGTACCAGGCCATTAGGACCTGATGTTCATTAGTGAGTTGGTTAATACCAACACATGTCCTGAGTGCATAAGAGGAGATTACCATGAACAGTCACATGGAATTTCACTGCGGTCATGACTCTCTGTGTGGCGGCATTATGGTCACCTCAACAGCCCTAGGTACACTTACCAGGATTTGTCTAAAGAACTTACTGATCTCGGTCCCACAACTTTGTGCAGGCTTTTGTTCCAGACCATTACCAATGTACCTGAGTCGGCTAATGAACTAAATATACAGTGCCTTGCGAAAGTATTCGGCCCCCTTGAACTTTGCGACCTTTTGCCACATTTCAGGCTTCAAACATAAAGATATAAAACTGTATTCTTTTGTGAAGAATCAACAACAAGTGGGACACAATCATGAATTGGAATGACATTTATTGGATATTTCAAACTTTTTTAACAAATCAAAAACTGAAAAATTGGGCGTGCAAAATTTTAAAAAAGCCTGAAATGTGGCAAAAGGTCGCAAAGTTCAAGGGGGCCGAATACTTTCGCAAGGCACTGTAAAGAGCTTGATTAAGTTGAATCAGACATCAGTGTTATAAGAAAAGTGCTGCTTTCTTAAAAACACCAACTTTTCTCTCCCTAACCCCCAGAGGTCATCATAGAAGGGGCAGAGGTGGAGCTTCCCACAGAACCCACCAATGACATAGAGGTGGAGCTTCCCACAGAACCCACCAATGACATAGAGATGGAAGTGTTGGTGTGGCCTACTCGGGCCCAGTTGGAGCAGGTGGTTGAGCTGAGTATCTTGCTGAAGGGAGAGAGGTACAGCGATGCTCTAAGAGACACTGCCAGCTTCCAGTACCAGACACTCAACCAGCAGTTCATTGACAAGGTAAGACTCAGAAATGTCTGTTTCCCTCTTTATCTCTCTCCTTCTCCCTACCTCATTCACTCATTCCTACTTCACATTCTTTCCTCCCAACATGATATCATAGGAAATCTTTATCCTGGCCTGTAAAAAAAAGAAAAAAGAAGAGAGGTAATGTTTTGATGATGTTTTTCTCAATACATTGCAATCAATGGGAAAGAAGAGTGTCACAGGGTTGACAATTTTCTTGTTATTCTCCTCTCTCCCTCTTTCTCTCCCCTTCCCTCACTCTCCCCCTTCTCTTTCTTCCTCCTCCCCCTGCATTCTGTCTCTCCTTTCCCTGCCTCCCCTTCCTCTCATCTCTCTCTATCCCTCCTCACCCTGCATTCTGTCTCTCTCCTTTCCCTGCCTCCCCTTCCTCTCATCTCTCTCTGTCCCTCCTCTCTCCCACCTCTGGCTGTATATTTACTCTTTCTCTCCCCCCTTCTGCTTTCTCTCCCCCCTCCTACACCCTTTCCCTCTTTCCCCTCTGTTCTCTTCCCTCACTCTCCCCCTTCTCTCTCTTCCTCCTCCCCCTCCTCCCCTCATTTCTCCACTTCACTTCTTTACAGTACTCCTCTTATGTCTTCCACTCTTTCCTTCTCCTTTCTCACTATCCTTTCATCTCGCTCCTCCTGTCATCTGTATCTCCTCTAAATCTTCTCTCTAATCCTCCCTCAACCTTTTCTACTCTCTCCATCCCCTTTGTCCTCTTCTGGCATCTCCTAATCCATCACTTTGTTTGTAGGCTCTGAGGCTATAGTTATTCATTTTTCATTTAAGCACACACAGTCAGGGCAGAACCCACACAGTTTGAAATTCCCTTCATTTGACTGTTGGTATTGTACACTAGGCATACTCTGTGTGAAAAGATGCTGAAAGTTAGAGTTTATGAGTCTACTGGAATAGAGAAAGCAGGACACACACACTCACTCACACACAGATAACTTTCCTCCACCATCAAGGCTTTTTGACTGACAACAAATAGGTCAGACATTTTACTGCTGCTGGGAAAATAAGATGTTATTGACTCTCCCCTGGAAGCCGTTAATGTACTCATTATTACTCTGTCCATAGCCCGCGGGAAGTAGTTCGACGGGTGGGGTGCTGACTATTTGTTGTTGTCATGGAGGGACAGCGCTGCAGCGCCTTCAGCACCCCGAATTCCCACGGCTATGACTCTGTATTAAACTTGGATCATTCTGTGTATGGAAAGGGGAGGGAGATAGACAATGAAAGAAGGAGAGAGACAGGAGGAGGAGAGGGACGGACATGTTCGGAAAAACACAATCTGACGATTAAAGAAGTCGGCTGTGTTGCCAAGTGTGTCAGAATAATAGTGATTGCAAAAGCAGGGTATTTGCCACATTGATTGGGAAAGGTAGGAGAGGGTGTAATGGCAGGGTTGTTGGCACATTGATTGGGAAAGGTAGGAGAGGGTGTAATGGCAGGGTTGTTGGCACACTGAAACGGAATTCAACTTTGTCACTGAGGTGTCCCACAATGCTGGGTCCTTGAGTCAACAAAACCATGGTTCTCTGCACAAAACACTCACTAGCATCCAGCAACAAGGTTCAATCAGAGGTCTGAGTGAGTAGTCACTAGATGGCCATGCTACAAATCAAATCAAACCAAATTGAATTGGTCACATATTTAGCAAATGTTATTGTGGTTGTAGTGAAATGCTTGAGTTCCTAGCTCCAACAGTGCAGTAGTATCTAACAATTCACAACAATACACACACATCTAAAAGTAAAACAATGCAATTAAAGTAAAATAACAGAATTAAAGAGCTGTAAAATAATGGTTAAATAAAATAAATAAATAAAAAGAGGACATAAACTAGCAATATCCTCAGAATTAACTGTTGAACTCAAGGTGACCTCGTTGTGTTTGCAGATAGAAGATGCTCTGGGGGGACTGCCAGGCTTGAAGAGTGTGACTGTGCTGGAGTTCAGGTCAGTCTCTACTGTAGTGGTGTATTTGCCTGGTCCTGGTCACATTAGGATGTGATTTAGTTTAGCCAACTCCCTTAGCTATCATTGGAATGCTATACTGGACATATGTATGGCATGACAGCAATAATCTGAAGAGTTGGATAAAACACACACATCTGTGTGGTGTAGGCCATTGATTTGATACACTGACCTGACCTTCTCACCTGATCTTTGTCAAACATCATTTCTTTAGATAAAGTGTGTTTAGTTGTCCCCCACCATGAAATCGGGGAGGGGACCGTGGATCGGTCTCCGTTCCTTCTGTCCGTCCGTTATTCACACGCGATATGTCATACATGACTGGCCCGATTTTGACGACATTGAATGATGTGTCTTGTCATAGAGATCCAGTATTTACAAAGCAAGAGGTATAACTGGGCCCAAAATCTGTCTTCTACAGCAGGTGGCGTTATTTCTTTGGCACATGACATGGAGTAGCCTACAGGGAGTGGATTATCTCAGGAGACTGGCTGGCCTGGCAACATCTGCCGAGCTCACCGGGCCAGTTAATCAAGTTTTCATATGGTTCGCTTGGGTCAGGAGCCTACATGTTAAAACTCCAACACAACAACAAAAAATGTATTGGTGTATTGTATTGTATTTAATCCAGATTTTTGTTATCAACCAGCATTCGGTTTCCAAGCGGAAGTAAGAATGTCAAAACCTTCCCTCTCAGTCTCGAGTAAAAGCCTGTCGGAGGCGGGAAGCGTATCGACTCAGAGTTGAACATCGGCACTCGCATTCAAAAGTCCTCCACCTGCTTTAGTCTTTTTTCATATCAGAAACAGGAAGATTTACACAGACCCGACACTATGGAACTGCTTGCTTGTCAAGACATAAACATTATTTACACAAATCTCTTGTTGGTTAAATACAAAGGGCTGAGTAAAACTATTATGTAGTCTAGGCCTATATAATTATTTAGAAACCAGATGAATTCCTGAAGCTGTTCATGAGCTATGTTGTTTATTTATCAGCTTAATATAACCTGTCTGGTAGCAAGTGTGTGCAACTCCGCACACAGCTGATTGGTGCAAGGGAACAAATGGGTTCTAATAAGCTCAGTCGCTGCACAATATTCCCAAATGCAATCTTGGGAAAATACAACAGTTTTTGACTGCAATTATTGAAAAGAGCAGGGTCCCAGCTTTTCAGTTCTGTGTGATGTATTCCTCAACTCAAATTGTTGTGTAATTGTCAGCGTTTTACAATCTTGAGTGTCTGGCATTACAATTAAAGTAATGAATGGAGGGAAGCGCATCAGCCATTCGAATGCATAAACGGTAGGGCTATAGAGAACACAGGAGGTTGGTGGCATCTTAGTTGTGGAGTACGGGTCATATTATTGGCTGGAGTTTAAAGATTTGAATGGTATTAAATACATCAAACACATGGTTTCCTGTGTTTGATCCTATTCCATTTACTCCATTTCAGTCTTTATTATGAGCCCGTCCTCCCTTGATAGAGTACCACAGTATGAGTTCTAATACCCATAAAACTTAGAGGTCAAACAGGGAGTCATATTTAGAGTCTGTGATCTATTTTTATTTATTTAATTTTGTGTATTTTACTCCCTTTTCTATCTTGTCTCATCGCTGTAACTCCCCAACGGGCTCGGAAGGCGAAGGTCGAATCATGCGTCCTCCAAAACATGACCTGCAAAACCACACTTCTTAACACCCGCCCGCTTAACCCGGAAACCAGCCGCACATGAAACACTGTTCACCTGACGACTGGCGTCAGCCTGCAGGCGCACAGCCCACCACAAGGAGTAACTAGAGCGCGATGAGCCAAGTAAAGCCCCCCGGCCAAAGCCTCCCCTAACCCGTATGGGCCAATTGTTCACCGCCCTATGGGACTCCCGATCACGGCCGGTTGTAATACAGCCCGGAATCGAACCCGGGTCTGTAGTGACACCTCTAGCACTGCAATGCAGTGTTTTAGACCGCTGCTCCACTCGGGACGCCTGAGATCTAGTTTTTTATTTGTTTTCAGGTTTCAGAAGGATGCCCAAGGGTGAGTATAGACCCTTACCTGTAGTCCTGGATGTGTATAGCCAGTAGGCTAGTAATCTGACCCTAGATCTGTGGTTAAGGATAACCTAGCCTTGAGTGTTTGTGTGTGTGTCCATACTTGCGAACATAAGCAACTATTTCCATTTAAACAGATTCTCTGGCACAAAATGCATATCAGCCAATTCAATTAGTTGATTTACTTGCAGGCAACAGAAAGCTAAATGGAAGCTGTTTCCATCAGATAACATGGCACACGTCAGCCATATGCTAACCTCAACAGGTGGCACTGATCACAAATTCTTCATAAGCCTATCAAAGATCTTAGACTTTGTATCCACCAACGCATGGCATTTCTTGAAATAAGTCAACCCTAGCCACTACAGGGATATTTAAAACCTAAAAATTCAAGGTTTACTTTTGTTTCGTTGGTCTGTGACAAAATGTTGTGTGCCAATATTGCATTGATGCATCCTTGACTAGGCTACTAGCTACTACTCACATTTTCAAATATGACAAAATCCTACTTGTTTATCTGTTTCACACACATCCATGTGCTTTTATGGAAAAAACATGTACATTTAACATTCATTTAAAAAACAAAAAACAAAGAGCCTTATGGATTTGTCAAACAACAGTTATCTAGACCACGGGGTTCTCACACTTTTACCACATCTATTTCTATGTGCACAGGCACTGTTCATGACACAAACTGTTCACACCCCTCTTGTTGGTGGAGAAAATTGTGCAGGTTTTAAGCTTATTTCCTGCAATTCTACACATTTTGGCATGGGGTGCAAAGAACATTTAGCCGTTTTAAAGCTAAATGTATTGCAATTCTATACATTTTGGCATGTCTAATTTGTGATGTGATTTTTCAGTTACCAAATAATTACAAAAATATCTATCTACTAAAAAAACATTAGCTGACATGGGCTAGTTGATCAGGACACGGGAGAGGCGAAGGTCGATAGCCTCTGAAACACAACCCAACCAAGCCGTACTGCTTCTTGACACAATGCCCACTTAACCCGGAAGCCAGCCGCACCAATGTGTCGGAGGAAACACTGTGCACGTGGCAACCGTGTCAGCGTGCACTGCTGCCCAACCAGCCACAGGAGTCGCTAGTGAACAATGGGACAAGGACATCCCTGCCAGCCAAACCCTCCCCTAACCCGGACGACACTGGGCCAATTGTGCACCGCCCCATTAGTCTCCCGGTCGCGGCCGGCTGCGACAGAGCCTGGACTCAAACCCAGAATCTCTAGTGGTACAGCTAGCACTGCGATGCAGTGCCTTAGACCACTGCGCCACTCAGGAGGCCCGCAAGAGTAAGTTTTCATCGTCCATGTAATATTGCTTATTAATAATATTATTAGCTTATCGAATAAAAACGTGTTTGTCACATGCTTCGTAAATGACAGTGAAATGCTTACTCATGGGTCATTTTCAAACAATGCAGAGATAAAGATAAAGAAGATCAAATAGAAATAGTGACACGAGGAATAAATACATACTGAATATTGAATAACAATAACGAGTAAAAAATAACATGACTATACACAGGAAATACCAGTACCGAGTCAATGTGCAGGGGTACGAGGTAATTGAGGTAGCTGTGTACGCATAGCTGAGGGTAAAGTGACTAGGCAACAGGATAGATAAGACTGAGCAGTAGCAGGAGTGTATGTGGAGCAGTAGAAGGAGTGTATATGGAGCAGTAGCAGGAGTGCATGTGGAGCAGTAGCAGGAGTGCATGTGGAGCAGTAGCAGGAGTGTATGTGGAGCAGTAGCAGGAGTGCATGTGGAGCAGTAGCAGGAGTGCATGTGGAGCAGTAGCAGGAGTGCATGTGGAGCAGTAGCAGGAGTGCATGTGGAGCAGTAGCAGGAGTGTATGTGGAGCAGTAGCAGGAGTGCATGTGGAGCAGTAGCAGGAGTGTATGTGGAGCAGTAGCAGGAGTGCATGTGGAGCAGTAGCAGGAGTGCATGTGGAGCAGTAGCAGGAGTGCATGTGGAGCAGTAGCAGGAGTGTATGTGGAGCAGTAGCAGGAGTGCATGTGGAGCAGTAGCAGGAGTGCATGTGGAGCAGTAGCAGGAGTGCATGTGGAGCAGTAGCGGGAGTGCATGTGAAGCAGTAGCGGGAGTGCATGTGGAGCAGTAGCAGGAGTGCATGTGGAGCAGTAGCAGGAGTGCATGTGGAGCAGTAGCAGGAGTGTATGTGGAGCAGTAGCAGGAGTGCATGTGGAGCAGTAGCAGGAGTGCATGTGGAGCAGTAGCAGGAGTGCATGTGGAGCAGTAGCAGGAGTGCATGTGGAGCAGTAGCAGGAGTGCATGTGGAGCAGTAGCAGGAGTGCATGTGGAGCAGTAGCAGGAGTGCATGTGGAGCAGTAGCAGGAGTGCATATGGAGCAGTAGCAGCAGCGTATGTGGTGAGTGCGAAAATGTGTGTGTGTGTGTGTGACATCAGTATGCTTGTGTGCGCATGTTATGTGTGTGTGTGGTTGTATGTAGTGTGTGTGTGGTAGTATGTAGTGTGTGTGTGTATATGGGTGTTGTGGTCAAAGTGTAAGTATGTGTGAGTGTGGGTAGTGTCCAGTGTTTGTGCATAGAGTCAGTGCGTCGAGAGTTAGTAAAAAAGGTAAAGGCAGGCAATTCGGGTAGCCATTTGATGAGTTATTTAGCAGTGTTGTTGAGCAGCCTTACGTCTTGGGTGTAGCTGTTCAAAGGTCCTGTTGTTTCCAGACTTGGTGCCCTGGAACTGTTTGCTCTATGGTAGCAGAGAGAACAGACTATTGCTTGGGTGGCTGGAGTCTTTGACAATTTGATGCCAAGGCAGCAGCTACTCTTCCTGGGGTCCAGCAAAATTAAGGCAATTGTACAATTTTAGAAACATTACAATACATTCACAACAGATTTCACAACACATTAATAAGTGTGTGCCTTCAGGCCCCTACTCTACTACCACATATCTGCAACACAAAATCCATGTGTACATGTGTGTATAGTGTATATGCTATCGTGTGTGTGTATGCATGTGTCTGTGCTTATGTTTGGGTTGCTTCACAGTCCCTCTGTTCCATAAGGTGTATTTATATCTGTTTTTTTAAATCAAATTTTATTTTACTGCATGCATTAGTTACATGATATGGAATAGAGTTCCATGTAGTCATGGCTCAATGTAGTACTGTGCACCTCCCATAGTCTGTTCTGGACTTGGGGACTGTGAAGAGACCTCTGGTGGCATGTCTTGTGGGGTATACACGGATGTCTGAGCGGTGTGCCAATAGTTCAAACAGACAGCTTGGTGCATTCAACATGTCAATACCTCTCACAAATACGAGTAGGAATGAAGTCAGTCTCTCTTCCACTTTGAGCCAGGAGAGAGTGATATGCATATTATTAATGTTAGCTCTCTGTGTACATCTAAGGAACAGCCGTGCTGCCCTGTTTTCTGAGCCAATTGAAGTCCCTCTTGGTGGCACGTGAGCACACGACAGAACAGTAGTCCAGGAGCGACAAAACTAGGACCTACTTTGTTGATAATGCTGTTAAGAAGGCAGAGCAGTGCTTTATTATGGACAAACTTCTCCCCATCTTAGTTACTGTTGTATTTGGACCATGACAGTTTACAATCCAGACTTACTCCAAGCAGTTTAGTCACTTGCTCAATTTCCACATTATTCATTACAATATTTGGTTGAGGCTTAGGGTTTAATGAATGATTTGTCTCAAATGCAATGCTTTAATTTTTTAAATATTTGGGAATAACTAATTCCTTGCCACCCATTCTGAAACTAACTGCTTTACTCAAAGACAGTGGCATGTCGTTAGTCAAGATTGAAAAAAGTAAGGGGCCTAGACACCTGCCCTGGGGAATTCCTGATTCTACCTGGATTATGTTGGATAGGCTTCCATTAAAGAATACCCTCTGTGTTATGTTAGACAAGTACAGTAACTCTTTATCCAGAATATAGTAGGGGGTGTAAAGCCATGACACATACGTTTTTCCATCAGCAGACTATGATCGATTATGTCGAAAGCCACACTGAAGTTTAACAAAACAGCCCCTACAATTTTTTTATCATCAATTTCTCTCAGCCAATCATCAGCCATTTGTGTAAGTGCTGTGCTTGTTGAATGTCCTTTCCTATAAGTGTGCTGAAAGTCTGTTGTCTGGTCAAAAGTCTGGTCAAACCTTTTTCCAAAAGTTTACTAAGCATTGGTAACAGGCTGATTGGTCAGCTATTTGAGTCAGTAAAGGGGGCTTTACTATTCTTAGGTAGGGGAATGACTTTTTGCTTCCCTCCAGGCCTGAAGGCACACACTTTCTAGTAGGCTTAAATTGAAGATATGGCAAATAGGAGTGGCAATATCATCCGCTATTATCATCAGTAATCTTCCATCCAAGTTGTCAGACCCCGGTGGCTTGTCATTGTTGATAGACAACAATACTTTTTTCACCTCTTCCACACTCACTTTACAGAATTCAAAATTACAATGCTTGTCTTTCATAATTCGGTCAGATATACTTGGATGTGTAGTGCCAGCATTTGTTGCTGGCATGTCATGCCTAAGTTTGCTAATCTTACCAATGAACAAAATCATTAAAGTAGTTGGCAATATCAGTGGGTTTTGTGATGAATGAGCATTCTGATTCAATAAATAATAAAAATGGCCTTTTTACCCAAAATGTTATTTAAGGTGCTCCTAAGCTTTTTACTATCATTCTTTGTCATTTTCCTTTGTTTCATAGTGTAGTTTCTTCTTCTTTTTATTCAGTTTAATCACATGATTTCTCAATTTGCAGAACATTTGCCAATCAGTTGTGCAGCCAGAATGATTTGCCATTTATTTTGCCTCATCCCTCTCTAACATACAATTTTTCAATTCCTCATCAATCCACAGGGATGTAACTGTTTTTCTTAATTTTCTTAATGTGTGCATGCTTATTAGTAACTGTGATATGCAATTTCGTAAATGTGGCAAGTGTAGCGTCTGGTTGCTTCTCATTACACACCACAGACCAACACGCATTCTTTACATCAACAACATAGGAATCCCTACAAAATGTATTCTATGAACTCTTATACACTATACTAGGCCCAGCCCTTGGAAATGTGGTTTTCCTAGATATGGCTACTATATTGTGATCACTACATCTAATGGCTCTGGATACTGCTTTCAAAGCTCATTTCTGCAGCATTAATAAAGATGTGATCAATACATGTTGATGATTTCGTTCCTGTGCTGTTTGTAACTACCCTGATAGGTTGACTGATAGCCTGGTTGCAAGCACTAGTTAAATAAGCTTTCTCTTAAGTGGGCAGCCTGATGAAAGCCAGTCAATATTTAAATCACCCAGAAAATATATCTATCTGTTGATGTCACATACATTATCAAGCATTTCACACGTTATCCAGATACGGACTGTTAGCACTTGGTCTATAGCAGCTTCTCACCAGAATGGGCTGTAGCTGAGGCAGATGAACCTCTAGTCATATTATTTCAACAGTAATTAACATGATATCCTCTCTAAAATTTTGTTTTGTTGTAAGCAGGAAGCAGAAAGATAGAGTTATGGATTGATTTGCCAAAAGGAGGGCGGGGCAGAGCCTTGTGTGTGGAATAAGTGTGGTCTAGAGGTGGCATGCTGGTAAAAACGAGCTAAAAAGGATTTCAATTTCCCTGCTTTAAAATCACTGGCCACGAGAAACGCAATAGCAGTGTGTTGTGTGCAAGGCTGAAGAAAGAGAGAGATTTTAATTGGCTGATACTCATTTTGTGCCAGAGAACCTGTTTAAATTTGTGTGTGTATGTGTGTGTGTCTGAGGGTCATGTGAGATCCATGCTGGCTTTATCTGTAAGTGTGCGTAGGTTCGTGTGAAGTTGTGATGATACCCGTAGACTTCCAGTCATTGGCTCGCCAAACTACCTCTAACTTCCTTCATACTGGACACAGAGACATAAACATGGTATCCATGAGTTCATCTGACTCTGGGGAAGTAGATAAAGGGCCTCATTGTTAAAATCCCAAAGTATCCCTTTAATGGTGTTAGGGTGGTCGCTCACCTGGTAAGAAGGATAAGGGCGTGGCTTGACAATGAACCAGCTGCTTCTTAACTCCAACCCAGGAGAGGAGCTAATCTATGGCGCTTTATGCCTGCTACCTAACCCCAACCCAGGAGAGGAGCTCATCTATGGCGCTTTATGGCTGCTACCTAACCCCAACCCAGGAGAGGAGCTCATCTATGGCGCTTTATGGCTGCTACCTAACCCCAACCCAGGAGAGGAGCTCATCTCTGAGGCTTTATGCCTGCTACCTAACCCCAACCCAGGAGAGGAGCTCATCTCTGAGGCTTTATGCCTGCTACCTAACCCCAACCCAGGAGAGGAGCTCATCTATGGCGCTTTATGGCTGCTACCTAACCCCAACCCAGGAGAGGAGCTCATCTCTGAGGCTTTATGGCTGCTACCTAACCCCAACCCAGGAGAGGAGCTCATCTCTGAGGCATTATGCCTGCTACCTAACCCCAACCCAGGAGAGGAGCTCATCTCTGAGGCTTTATGCCTGCTACCTAACCCCAACCCAGGAGAGGAGCTCATCTATGGCGCTTTATGGCTGCTACCTAACCCCAACCCAGGAGAGGAGCTCATCTCTGAGGCTTTATGCCTGCTACCTAACCCCAACCCAGGAGAGGAGCTCATCTATGGCGCTTTATGGCTGCTACCTAACCCCAAACCAGGAGAGGAGCTCATCTCTGAGGCTTTATGCCTGCTACCTAACCCCAACCCAGGAGAGGAGCTCATCTATGGCGCTTTATGCCTGCTACCTAACCCCAACCCAGGAGAGGAGCTCATCTCTGAGGCTTTATGCCCACTGCAATCAGCTTCCTGGCCTGTCACTGTCAACAGTTGGGACAGACAGGTATGGAGAGATACGCACACACGCACAAGTCATGCAGCAGTCCTCTGCTCATGCAATTACGTGGGACTTTACTAAGAAAAGCCTTGCTCTCTTCTGAGTGGTCATTCCAGATTCCCAGGTCAGCAGCGCTACAGTGTGGATCTGACCGGAGCTCCGCAGTAGGGCCAGCATCAGAAGAGTATAAAAGAACATCAACTAGTTTCAAGTGTCATTAAACACTTGTGAAAATGTTCGTACCATTTTCCCAGTGTGAGCTGTCAGCAGGAAAAATGGGATCTGGGATGTGGTGGTGCAGTGGTGCAGTGGGCCGATTACAGGCACGTGCCTCATACTGGGCCAAGCCAAGCCTGCTGAGAGATCTAGGTCACAGGGAGAAGAGAAGGGCTCTCTGAAGCCATATGAAGTCTGATAGATGGCTTTTTCCACACAGTCAGGTTCCACATCAAGAGTCTGTTGTGGGGTGTTTGTCGTGTTTATGACCATATTGATCACTCGGGTGGCTGGGCTGGTTGGATGGAAGTCATGGAAGTTATAGATGATGCTCCAGACGGGTGTAAATCTATCACACTACCATCTATCATTTCAGAATAGTCCAAAAAAGTACTGTGTTTGGAACTCTACTGTTCTCAGGGTAACTGTTTTCCTGTTAGAGACTCTGATTCTAGCTAATCATATTATATACAGTAGATTCATAAACTGATCAATAAAATTATGTATCAATTGACAGTGAAATTTGATGGGTTTTCCATTGGTGTATGGGTGGATAGATGTTGATGGTGGAGGAATGGATGGATATACACTACCTTTCAAAAGCTTGGGGTCACTTAAACATTTCCTTGTTTTTGTCCATTTAAAATAACATCAAATTGATCAGATCAATTAGCCTTTTAAAATGATAAACTTGGATTAGCTAACACAACGTGCCATTGGAACACAGGAGTGGTGGTTGCTGATAATGGGCCTCTGTACGCCTATGTAGATATTTCATTAGAAATCAGCCGTTTCCAGCTACAATAGTCATTTACAACATTAACAATGTCTACACTGTATTTCTGATCAATTTGATGTTATTTTAATGGACACTAAATGTGCTTTTCTTTCAAAAACAAGGAAATGTCTAAGTGACCCCAAACTTTTGAACGGTAGAGTATATTTATTAGATTGATATATTGATAGATTGATTGACAGATCAACTGACAGATTAACTGACTGATGTATCTGTACATGTATTGCCTGTGCAGGTTGGATGGCGTAGTGGTGGTCTATGCGGTGACGGTGGAGGTGGAAGGGGAGGGGGTGAGCAGTGAGCAGTTGGACTACCTGACCCTGCAGTCCAACCTGGTGGAGAACTCCTACAGAGAGCTGAAGGAGAGGCCCACAGTGGTCTACAACATCACTGACTTCAGGAACAACATCACTGAGCCCCTGCTAAATGACAACATCATCAGAGACATAACCCTGGCCCGGGACCATGACTTACTGCAACTAGAGAGTGGTAAGACACACAGCACTACTGTGCAATACACTGTCTATACACTACCATACACAGTAAAACGACTATACACAGTACTCTGGCACTGTAGCCTAGTGGCAGGGTAGCCTAGTGGTTAGAGCGTTGGACTAGTAACCGGAAGGTTGTGTAACCGGAAGGTTGTGAGTTCAAACCCCTGAGCTGACAAGGTACAAATCTGTCGTTCTGCCCCTGAACAGGCAGTTAACCCAGGCCGTCATTGAAAATAAGAATTTGTTCTTAACTGACTTGCCTGGTTAAATAAAGGTAAAAAAAAATTTTTTTAAAAACTATGAATGGTAAAATATACATTATGAACCAGGTGGTTTGAGCCCTGAATCCTGATTCGCTGAATGCCGTGATATATTTAAGTGAGAATGCCCAAGATGCTGGTGTTTAGAGGATATATTGGTGTTGTTAGACCCGAGACAAAGCCAATATATATCCTCCAAACATCGGCTTCAAGGGCATTATCACTTTTAACGTGTTACCAACCTATTCAAATAATGATTTAAATATTTTCATTAAAAACGTTATTTTGATGAATTTTTCTAACTATTTCATCCTTCAAGGAGATATACTCCCGACACAAATCTAGGGTTACTATCCAAACTGGCTGGTCGTTCATTCTATCGGTTCGGTTGTCAGAGACGTGACCCAGTCGTTAAGTCTTTTTGTTCTAAATCTATGGATGCGACACAGTCATTCGTTCTAAATGTTCCATTGCCATGATGGCTGGCAACATTCTTACCCCTTGCTTGCTAGCTGGCCAACTTTGGCAAACACAGTCACCTCAAACGAAGTGGTGTTGAAGGGCCAGTAGGAGGCACCCTTTCCTCTGGTCTAAACATCCCATTGCCCTCTGTAGGGTGCCGTCTTTCGAATGGGATGTTAAACAGGTGTCCTGACTCTCTGTGGTCAGTAAAAGATCCCATGGCACTTATCATAAGAGTAGTGGTGTTAACCCCAGTGTCCTGGCTAAATTCCCAATCTGGCCCTCATACCATCATGGTCACCTAATCACCTGCTTCCAATTGGCTCATTCATCACCCCTCCTCTCCCCTGTAACTATTCCCCAGGTTGTTGCTGTGCATGACAATGTGTTCTCAGTGAACTTACCTGGTAAAATAAGGGTAAAATAAAAACATGTAAAACAGTGGAGCCATAGTAACAGCAAAGTAGCTTTGCGTTTAAGATGTTTTCTAGTGATTTTTTGGGATTCATTCATAACAATGAGCTAATGACCTGCGATTTCACCTGGCATAGAAAATCTTCTCTCTCGCCAGGCCACTGTTCAGTGAACACATTTTTTGCATTTTGGTATTTTATCAGGAGTGGTAAGACATACAGCACTACCAAACACTACTGTACAATACACTGTATATATACACTACCATACACAGCAAAACCACTATAATGAACTGTTGCGATAGCAGCAGTTACACTTCCTGGGGTCCACACAGAACATGAAACATGACATAATACAGAACATCAATAGACAAGAACAGCGCAAGGACAGAACTGAAGCTGCAATGACAGAAAACTATCTGCATTTCATATATTAATTTTTTATATATCCATAAAAATAATGCTGATAAATTATTTTGACTGGCTTAGAAAAGCTGCCAGCTTGTCTGTCTCATCCTGACTCCCGACACGTTCATGTAACGGTTTTCTTGATGAGAAGGAGAGTCGGACCAAAATGCGGCGTGTCTATTGCAATCCATGTTTAATGAAGTAACACACTAAACACAAACACTATCAAAACAATAAACTTAACGAAAACCGAAACAGCCTATACTTGTGTAACCTAACACAGAACAATGACATCAGGACACTAAGGACAATCACCCACGACAAACTCAAAGAATATGGCTGCCTAAATATGGTTCCCAATCAGAGACAACGATAAACACCTGCCTCTGATTGAGAACCACTTCAGACAGCCATAGACTTAGCTAGAACACCCCACTAGCTACAATCCCCATACATACACACCACATACAAAAACCCATGCCACACCCTGGCCTGACCAAATAAATAAAGATAAACACAAAATACTTTGACCAGGGTGTGACAGAACCCCCCCCCCCCTAAGGTGCGGACTCCCGAACGCACCTCAAAACAATAGGGAGGGTCCGGATGGGCGTCTGTCCATGGTGGCGGCTCCGGCGCGGGATGTGGACCCCACTCAATCAATGTCTTAGTCCCCTCTCCTCGCGTCCCTGGATAGTCCACCCTCGCCGCCGACCATGGCCTAGTAGTCCTCACCCAGAACCCCACTGGACTGAGGAGCAGCTCGGGACTGAGGCAGCTCGGGACTGAGGGGAAGCTCAGGCAGGTTGATGAATCTACCAGATCCTGGCTGGCTGGAAGAGTCTGGTCGACTGGCAGATCTGGAAGAGTCTGGTCGACTGGCAGATCTGGAAGAGTCTGGTCGACTGGCAGATCTGGAAGAGTCTGGTCGACTGGCAGATCTGGAAGAGTCTGGTCGACTGGCAGATCTGGAAGAGTCTGGTCGACTGGCAGATCTGGAAGAGTCTGGTCGACTGGCAGATCTGGAAGAGTCTGGTCGACTGGCAGATCTGGAAGAGTCTGGTCGACTGACAGCTCTGGCTGCTCCATGCTGACTGGCTGCTCCATGATGACTGGCTACTCCATGCTGACTGGCAGCTCTGGCTGCTCCATGCTGACTGGCAGCTCCATGCTGACTGGCAGCTCCTTGCAGACTGGCAGCTCCTTGCAGACTGGCAGCTCTGGCTGCTTCATGTAGACTGACAGCTCTGGCTGCTCCTTGCAAACTGACAGCTCGGGCTGCTTCATGCAGACTGACAGCTCAGGCTGCTCCATGCAGACTGACAGCTCCTTGCAGGCTGGCAGCTCCTTGCAGACTGGCAGCTCATTGCAGACTGGCAGCTTGGGCTGCTTCATGCAGACTGGCAGTTCTGGCTGCGCTGAACAGGCGGGAGACTCCGGCAGCGCAGGAGAGGAGAGAGGCTCCGGCTGCGCTGAACAGGCGGGAGATTCCGGCAGCGCAGGAGAGCAGAAAGGCTCTGGCTGCGCTGAACAGGCGGGAGACTCCGGCAGCGCAGGAGAGTAGAAAGGCTCTGGCTGCGCTGAACAGTCGGGAGACTCCGATAGCGCAGGAGAGAAGAGAGGCTCTGGCTGCGCTGAACAGGTGGGAGACTCCGGCAGCGCAGGAGAGGAGAAAGGCTCTGGCTGCGCTGAACAGGCGGGAGACTCCGATAGCGCAGGAGAGAAGAGAGGCTCTGGCTGCGCTGAACAGGCGGGAGACTCCGGCAGCGCAGGAGAGGAGAAAGGCTCTGGCTGCGCTGAACAGGCGGAAGACTCCGATAGCGCATGAGAGGAGAGAGGCTCTGGCTGCGCTGAACAGGCGAGGCGCACTGTAGGCCTGATGCGTAGTGCTGGCACAGGACGTGCAAGGCTAGGGATGGGCACAGGAGGCCTGATGCGTGAGACTGGAACCAACTTCACCAGCCGACTAAAACGGACCTCAGGACGAGTATGGAGCGCTAACCCAGGTGCCATCAAATCCCTGACACGTTCCGTCAGGCGAATTCTATGCAAAATGCACCAACACAGCAACTCCCTAATTTCTCTCTCCTCCAATTTCCCCATTAACTCCTTCACAGTCTCTGCTTCGCTCACCTCCAACACCGGCTCTGTTTCTGGTCTCCTCCTTGGCTCCTCACGATAAACAGGGGGAGTTGGCTCAGGTCTGAACCCTGACTCTGCCACACTCCCTGAGCCCCCCCCCCAAGAAATGTTTGGGGCTGACTCTGGGGCCTCCGTCCGCGCCGCCTTGCTTGCTTCGCAAACTCCATTCTCCTATATCCTTCCGCGCACTGCTCCATCGAATCCCAAGCGGGCTCCGGCACTCTCCCTGGGTCGACCGCCCACCTGTCTATCTCCTCCCAAGAAGTATAGTCCATACTGTACTCCACTTTGGGCTGTTCCTGCCTGTTGACACGCTGCTTGGTCCCTTTGTGGTGGGTGATTCTGTAACGGTTTTCTTGATGAGAAGGAGAGTCGGACCAAAATGCGGCGTGTCTATTGCAATCCATGTTTAATGAAGTAACACACTAAACACAAACACTATCAAAACAATAAACTTAACGAAAACCGAAACAGCCTATACTTGTGTAACCTAACACAGAACAATGACATCAGGACACTAAGGACAATCACCCACGACAAACTCAAAGAATATGGCTGCCTAAATATGTTTCCCAATCAGAGACAACGATAAACACCTGCCTCTGATTGAGAACCACTTCAGACAGCCATAGACTTAGCTAGAACACCCCACTAGCTACAATCCCCATACATACACACCACATACAAAAACCCATGCCACACCCTGGCCTGACCAAATAAATAAAGATAAACACAAAATACTTTGACCAGGGTGTGACAGTTCATTACCATAGGACAGCTGAAGATTGAATTTCAATGTTGAAACAATGTTGCAAATGTCTGAGAGACAGACAGCAAGGTTATTACAAATCTCCGCTGTTGAAAACCAAATGCTGGTCTAAAAGAAATACAAGATAATGTATAGATGCTTTTTTCAGTGTAGATCTAGTTTATAAATTGCCTGGCTGGGCTGATGAGACAGTAGATTGCGCAGTCAGATGGAACAGAGTAAATAGGCATTTCAACGCCATAGATTTAGCCTGAGCGAACTTGTGGAATAGACACCACCTGGAATGCGGTTTTAATCAATCAGCATCCAGGATTAGACCCACCCGTTGTATAACAGACCGTATACCATGGGTATGACAAACCATGGGTATGTCACTGGCTCTCTGGGGCCTCATTTCCTTCATTCTATTCAACAGCGCTTTGTCTTACACAGTGTTTTGTGGTGATTTCTGTCCAGAAGTGGGTCCTTTTTGATGGACAAATAACAGACTCCTCGTTTATTGGGACTATGATTGTACTTTGCAACAGTTAAATCTAGCTCATTAAACAGTCTTTGATAGAAGTGAGACAACTGGATTTGAAAAATCAGAGCCCTTACCTCTCTCTCTCTCTCTCCCTCTACTTCATCTATTATTTTTGCTGGGTTCCAGTGCTTCAGTTACACACACACGTACACACACACACACACACACACGCACACACGCACACACACACACACACACATACACACACACACACACACACACACACACACACACTAGATTTAGCTAGCCAGTAAGTAGGTTAGCTCTAACTCCTGGCAGGGTTTTGTCCAGCGAATGGAACACGTTCTATGGTACTGATGATAATACCATCTCCCTGGTCTATTGGAATTCTCCCTGACAGTGTTGTAAAAGAGTTGCTGTTATTAGTTTACTGTGTTTCCCTGAAGATGGATGCCGTCTGACGGCCTGATTCATTATGTGCCGAGACATCTGATATGAGGGGTAAATAATGTCAGATGCCTGCCTGGCACAGTGTGTGGTGACTTACAGGCACTGCTTGGTTCCAAGCTGTCGCCACCAGGCTCCAGTCCCAGGCTCCAGGCCTGATGGTAAATGCAGTAATGGTCTTGGCCCATAGTGGCAGGTATAGGGGCTAGATCTCTAGGGTGATTAGTAGTAGGTGATTAGTTTCCCCTTAGGTAAACACATAGTCGGCACCACCACTGTCAGGACTGGGGAGAGGACAAATGGATTATACAGAAAAGATGGAGAGTGTTTAAACGTCATTCCTCCAGTACATTATTAGAGAAAGTTTGACTTATTATGCAGTTAAGTTTGGTTTCCAACTGCCATCTTTGTTGGGTGCATGGACTCAAGTGTGGGAAGGGAAAGGGGATACGTAGTCAGTTACATAACTGAATGCATTCAACTGAAATGTGTCTTCCGCATTTAACACAACCCCTCTCATTCAGTAGACATCATGGGTGCCCAGGGAGCAGTTGTTGAACCAACAACCCTTCGGTTACTGGCCCAACGCTCTTAACCACTAGGCTACCTCCCTCCGCTATAGGGAAGAACCTGTTGTTGTTTTAATGATCAGGTTTGATTGAATAGGCCTCCCTATGATTCACAGTATTGACTCTGTCCTCTTTGACTCTACAGTGTCCAGTGTTCCTGAGTCCATCGAGTCCACGGCTGGAATTACCAAGGATGACTGCTTGGTAAGTCAGCCTTTGACCCTTGACCTCCAGTTGGTCCAGAGGTTATTTCTGGGAAACAGTGAGAGGCAGAATCTTATATGGCTGTGATGATGTATGCTGTCCTGTTAACCAGGACTCTCCTGTCTAGTGGTGAGACAGCTGCTAGGTGGTGTTAACCAGGACTCTCCTGTCTAGTGGTGAGACAGCTGCTAGGTGGTGTTAACCAGGACTCTCCTGTCTAGTGGTGAGACTGCTGCTAGGTGGTGTTAACCATGACTCTCCTGTCTAGTGGTGAGACAGCTGCTAGGTGGTGTTAACCAGGGCTCTCCTGGAAGTAAGGGATGAGGTGAAGGCTTTGAGGATTAGATTGGCTCTTGATATAATAATCCACTACTATTCTGGGGCTACAGAGTTACAGCGAGAGAGAGAGCGAGAGAGGGAGGGAGGTTATCACTCAGTTTGTGAATGCAGGACCCTATGATCTTTGTGGATTCTGCCAGTAGACTAGCAGCTGTATTGTGATAAACAGAGCAGGGAGCTCCAGTCTTGGTCTTGGACAGTAACTGGGTCTGCTGGTTTACTTGCCTGCTAAGGCCCTACATGATTAATTGGAGTAATTACATGGACTGGAAGAGGTTGGCAAACTACCAGTCAGTAACTGGCATTTACAGCCAACTACACATAACAGAAGCACTAGGCATCGAGCTGCCCAGAAACAGACTACAATATCTTAGACTAGAGTTCTCTCTATCAGACAGAAGCTGCCTTTTCCAATTCAAGTTTTATCAGGTAGTGTTATGCCTTGGAGTAGCTGTCACACCATGTAGGTAGATTAAACTTAATATGCAAAGGATGTATATGTAAGTAAATCCTTTTTACCTGTCATTAAGGCATGGAAACCTATAATTCCTAATTTTGATTTTAATAGTATGGAGTTCAGGGTTGGGGTCAATTCCATGTCCTGAATTGACTGAAATGGAATGCAACTCCAACCTAATTGTGTGACAGTTTAGGTTATAATGTGTTTCTCCTCTAATGTCCAGGAGGAAATCTTGGCTACTGAGATGACCCCAGATGCCTCTGAGGTTGAAGCTGAGGATGTGGCGACGGGGGAGAATGATGTCATCATTCTGGAGGAGAGCGTGACCCTCCCCCCTGAGCCAGAGGTGACCATCGATGACACGGGGATGGAGGAGGAGGGTCTGCTGTTGGGGAACACTGTGGCTATAGAGAGCCCTCCCCCGGAGCTCCTCCCTGCAGACCCTGTCTCCCCCGAGCAGCCAGAGGGCACTACGCTCCCCAAGCCTCCTCTGGAGATAGAGGCCTCTGGGTCAGGTGTTGATAGACTTGAGGACCTGCCCTTCCAGCCCGAGGAAGAAGAAGAGACTTCCTCAGCTGCAGAAGAGGAACATACCATAGAAGAAGAGGTAGTTTTGGAAAAGGTGATCATAGAGGAAGAGATCTTAACAGAGGAAGCAGAATCGGAGGTCCCTGAGGAAGAGCAGGTAGAGGAGGAAGCAGTGGAGGTCCCTGAGGAAGAGGAGGTAAAGGAGGAAGCAATGGAGGTCCCTGAGGAAGAGGAGGTAAAGGAGGAAGCAATGGAGGCCCCTGAGGAAGAGGAGGTAGAGGAGGAAGTAGTGGAGGTCCCTGAGGAAGAGGTGGTAGAAGAGGAAGTAGTGGAGGTCCCTGAGGAAGAGGTGGTAGAGGAGGAAGCAGTGGAGGTTCCTGAGGAAGAGGAGGTAGAGGAGGAAGCAGTGGAGGTCCCTGAGGAAGAGGAGGAAGCAGTGGAGGTCCCTGAGGAAGAGGAAGAAGCAGTGGAGGTCTCTGATGAAGAGGAGGTAGAGGAGGAAGTAGTGGAGGTCCCTGAGGAAGAGGAGGAAGCAGTGGAGGTCCCTGAGGAAGAGGAGGAAGCAGTGGAGGTCTCTGAGGAAGAGGAGGAAGCAGTGGAGGTCCCTGAGGAAGAGGAGGAAGCAGTGGAGGTCTCTGAGGAAGAGGAGGTAGAGGAGGAAGCAGTGGAAGTCCCTGAGGAAGAAGAGGTAGAGGAGGAAGTAGTGGAGGTCTCTGATACTGCAGAGGTTCTAGAAGAAGCTGAACCCTCAGAAAACCTTGAGTATTACATCCGAGAGACAGAGACCATAGAAGAGTTGGAGAAAGTGAACCCTGCCTTTGTCCCTGTGGAAACGATGGATAATCCCGAGCCAGCGGAGAGTCTTAATGTCCCCGAGAATGCCATGGAGACTGTACCCCCAGATGAGCCTGAAGAAGAGGCTAACGAGGTGTTGGGTCATCCAGAAATATCAGGATATGGAGAGGAAGTTAAGAGCTTAGAGGAGGGACCAATCATCGAGGAGCCAGTAACTGGAGAGGATGCCTTGGAGGTGGAGGAAGAGGTGGCAAAAGAAGAAGTGGTGATGGAACTTCTGGACATGACTGAGACCTCGGTGGAGGACCTGGTAGAAGATGAGGTTATGTTGGTCGACGAGGCTGTTCCAGAGGCAGTTTACCCTAACACTCTTTCTGCAGAGAAGGAGTCGCCCTTCACCCAAGTCTCTGATGCCATAGTAGAAGAAGAGGCAACAGAGGCCACAGGCCTAGACACAGCCCCAGAACCGGAGGCAGAAGCAGAGGACCAGGGAGTCACCCCAGCTCTCACACCTGCCAAGTATTTCCCTGGCCCAGACATTTCGATCACTCTGGAGGTAATAAAAAATGATGGAGAGATGATGGTTGTAATGGACATTAGTCAGGACCCTGAGTTTTTCCTGTCTGAGTGACCATGTAACCTGACTAGGAAAAACTCCCCTTGTTATGGTACTTTACTTTGTCTATTCATCTGTTAGTGCAGACATTTCCTTGTTGTATCATAAAAGCAACCAAATGTTGTTCCACATTGACCAGTTGCACCATGAATTGTTTCATGTCTGTTAAACCAGCTGCAGACGATCGACCCTGTGACAGACTATGACCTGGTCTCCTTCGGTGGCACCAACCAAACAGAGGAGGGAAGCAGCGGGTACCCCTCTGGAGGGGTACATGGTGTGGACCACAGCGTTGCCATGCCAATCAACCCTGGGCGGGCGCTGATGGTGTTCTTCAGTCTGAGGGTAACCAACATGAAGTTCTCAGATGACCTCTTCAATAAGAGCTCCCCGGAATACAAGGCCCTGGAACAAAGGTTCATAGAGCTGGTGAGCTATTCATTTTAAGCCTTTATTCCCCCTTTCCCCCTGTAGACAATTAGAAATAGATGTTTTACTTGGTGTGATACTATATGTAGAGGGTGCGCTCTCTCTGTAACTCTCTCTCTCCATCCCTCCCTCCGTCCCTCCCTGCCCCCCTCTAGCTGCTCCCCTACCTCCAGTCCAACCTTAGTAACTTCCAGAACCTGGAGATCCTGAACTTCCGGAACGGGAGTATTGTGGTCAACAGCCGGATGAAGTTCGGGAAGCCGGTGCCTCGCGGCGTCAACAACGCAGTCTACCTGATCCTGGAAGACTTCGCTAACACAGCCTACAAGACCATGAACCTGGCCATCGACAAGTACTCACTGGACGTAGAGTCAGGTAAGGCTGACAACTACCACATATTTCACCAGAGACACAACGGAGGGTTCCTAATTATTCCTAGGCACTCCTCCCTTTGGTTTTGGGGAGTTCAAATGCATTAAAATGTGCATATCCACATGGATTGTCAGTTAAAAGCATGGCACATGGATTATCAGTTATAAGCATGGCACATGGATTGTCAGTTAAAAGCATGGCACATGGATTGTCAGTTAAAAGCATGGCACATGGATTATCAGTTATAAGCATGGCACATGGATTGTCAGTTATAAGCATGGCACATGGATTGTCAGTTAAAAGCATGGCACATGGATTGTCAGTTAAAAGCATGGCACATGGATTATCAGTTATAAGCATGGCACATGGATTATCAGTTATAAGCATGGCACATGGATTGTCAGTTATAAGCATGGCACATGGATTGTCAGTTAAAAGCATGGCACATGGATTGTCAGTTAAAAGCATGGCACATGGATTGTCAGTTAAAAGCATGGCACATGGATTATCAGTTAAAAGCATGGCACATGGATTGTCAGTTATAAGCATGGTAGATGGATACATTTTGGCATGAAAGCTCTCTCCAGGGAGGTTCTAATCTAGACTGAAGACAAAGAAAATGAATCACTTTTCAAAATCAGAGACTGCGGGTATCTTCGCGTGTGTGTGTGTGTGTGTGTGTGTGTGTGTGTGTGTGTGTGTGTAAGCTAGGTGTTAAATGTCTCGGGCATTCTCAGGCGTTCCTTTCATTACTCAATGTCTTGGTCACACTGATTGTGTAACTACAGCAAGATAACCCATATCCCACTGTGGAATAGCAAACTGTGAGAAGACATCCACTTCCTCTTCCCTCCCGTTGGACATCTGTATCTTCTTTGGTGATACTTGTTATTGGCATCATGAGGTGAAGTTATGTTACGTTATACAGTATATTACGTTAAATGAAGTTTATGAAGGTATTGAACATATTACTTATGCATCCAAATACCATCCTGTAATACATTTGTATGTGTGTAATCTTTTCCTCTTTCTCCTAGAGGCTCAGAGACTAGCGGGACTGTTTGACTGTATGTGACAGTGACGGTGTGTTTGTTTGTGGTTGTGACAGTATGGGATCATATGAGGCCTTAGATAATATCTGACTGATGACTGTTTTTTGTCTCATCGTGACAGATGAGCCGTCACAATCTGTCTGAGCCAATCACAACAAAAATAGCTACGTCTTATTATGATTATATCCCAACATGACGTTTCTAGGAATAATATTATGTTCTTATAATAACCTTTTACCTCTACTAATTGTTATATCCCCCCGTTCTAATGCAAGGAGAAACTATGCAGTATATACTGTATTCTATGACTCAGGACTAAACTTCAAATAAATATCCAGAGCAATTCAAAATAATGTATTTGAATTGGAACTGGTGAACTGGATTTATCCAATGTGCACTTATCAGGAGTTGACTGTATCTACCCTAACACTTCCTGTGTGTTGTTGCCAGGTGACCAGGCGAACCAGTGTAAGTTCCAGGCGTGTAATGAGTTTGCACAGTGTTCTGTGAACCGCTGGTCTGGCGAGGCGGAGTGTGTGTGTAACGCTGGATACTTCAGTGTGGACGGACTGCCCTGTCAGAGCATCTGTGACCTACAGACAGACTTCTGTATGAATGACGGGAAGTGTGACATCATACCTGGACAGGGGGCCATCTGCAGGTAGGTGTGTGTGTGGGGGGGGGGGGGGGGGGGGGGGGGGGCACTGATCCCACTCTTTATTCAATTACAATACATTTCCATATTGTAAAGCAGACTCTGACATACTGACATAATGAACACGCTCACATTCATTTACACACACAGTGTGCATAAACATATTTGTGTGCCAACATGAGTGTGAACCCTCTGTTTCACACCCACCATCACAAGTTCACACACCCTCTATGGAACGTTTCATTTCCAGTTCACACACCCTCTATGGAACGTTTCATTTCCAGTTCACACACCCTCTATGGAACGTTTCATTTCCAGTTCACACACCCTCTATGAAACGTTTCGTTTCCAGTTCACACACCCTCTATGGAACGTTTCATTTCCAGTTCACACACCCTCTATGGAACGTTTCATTTCCAGTTCACACACCCTCTATGGAACGTTTCATTTCCAGTTCACACACCCTCTAAGGAACGTTTCATTTCCAGTTCACACACCCTCTATGGAACGTTTCATTTCCAGTTCACACACCCTCTATGGAACGTTTCATTTCCAGTTCACACACCCTCTATGGAACGTTTCATTTCCAGTTCACACACCCTCTATGGAACGTTTCATTTCCAGTTCACACACCCACGATGGAACGTTTCATTTCCAGTTCACACACCCTCTATGGAACGTTTCATTTCCAGTTCACACACCCTCTAGGGAATGTTTCATTTCCAGTTCACACACCCTCGATGGAATGTTTCATTTCCAGTTCACACACCCTCGATGGAACGTTTCATTTCCAGTTCACACACCCTCTATGGAACGTTTTGTTTCCAGTTCACACACCCTCTATGGAACGTTTCATTTCCAGTTCACACACCCTCTATGGAACGTTTCATTTCCAGTTCACACACCCTCTATGGAACGTTTCGTTTCCAGTTCACACACCCTCTATGGAACGTTTCATTTCCAGTTCACACACCCTCTATGAAACGTTTCGTTTCCAGTTCACACACCCTCTATGGAACGTTTCATTTCCAGTTCACACACCCTCTATGGAACGTTTCATTTCCAGTTCACACACCCTCTATGGAACGTTTCATTTCCAGTTCACACACCCTCTAAGGAACGTTTCATTTCCAGTTCACACACCCTCTATGGAACGTTTCATTTCCAGTTCACACACCCTCTATGGAACGTTTCATTTTCAGTTCACACACCCTCTATGGAACGTTTCATTTCCAGTTCACACACCCTCTATGGAACGTTTCATTTCCAGTTCACACACCCACGATGGAACGTTTCATTTCCAGTTCACACACCCTCTATGGAACGTTTCATTTCCAGTTCACACACCCTCTAGGGAATGTTTCATTTCCAGTTCACACACCCTCGATGGAATGTTTCATTTCCAGTTCACACACCCTCGATGGAACGTTTCATTTCCAGTTCACACACCCTCTATGGAACGTTTTGTTTCCAGTTCACACACCCTCTATGGAACGTTTAATTTCCAGTTCACACACCCTCGATGGAACGTTTCATTTCCAGTTCACACACCCTCTATGGAACGTTTCATTTCCAGTTCACACACCCTCTATGGAACGTTTCATTTCCAGTTCACACACCCTCGATGGAATGTTTCATTTCCAGTTCACACACCCTCGATGGAACGTTTCATTTCCAGTTCACACACCCTCTATGGAACGTTTCATTTCCAGTTCACACACCCTCTAAGGAACGTTTCATTTCCAGTTCACACACCCTCTATGGAACGTTTCGTTTCCAGTTCACACACCCTCTATGGAACGTTTCGTTTCCAGTTCACACACCCTCTATGGAACGTTTAATTTACAGTTCACACACCCTCTATGGAACGTTTCATTTCCAGTTCACACACCCTCTATGGAACGTTTCATTTCCAGTTCACACACCCTCGATGGAACGTTTCATTTCCAGTTCACACACCCTCGATGGAACGTTTCATTTCCAGTTCACACACCCTCGATGGAACGTTTCATTTCCAGTTCCTGTGTGTGTGTGTGTTTATATATGCGTTATTGAGTTGCTCTAACAGATCATTCTTACTATTCTAGCTGTCATTTAATTGAGACCTGGTAGTGTTCTAGCTGTGTGTGTGAGTGGCACTGACTGTTGTTCTTTGTGGTTCTAGATGTCGTGTAGGGGAGAACTGGTGGTACCGTGGAGAACACTGTGAGGAGTACGTGTCAGAACCACTAGTGGTCGGCATAGCGATTGCCTCCGTAGCCGGTTTCCTATTGGTGGCTTCCGGTGTGATCTTCTTCCTGGCGAGGACACTACGGGATCAGTACGATAAGGATGAGACAGAAGACCCCTTACGGTGACAGTCAACACACACCACTCCTTTGTCATAGCCTCTCAGAGGGATGGTACAGTCTGAGTTTTGTGTGTGTACAGTATGTGTGTGTGGAGGTCCTGTGTGACTCAGTTGGTAAAGCTTGGTGCTTGCAATGCCAGGGTTGTGGTTTCAATTTCCATGGGGGACCAATACAAAATAGTATGTACTCACTATTGTAAGTCGCTCTAGGTAATGACAAATGACAAAAATTATGAAATAAATCATGTTTGTGTGTTAGTAGCTAAACAAAGTGTAGGTGTCTCTAATCCTGTCAGGAACACTCCTGGCCTCTACGTTATACTACAGTACAATACAGCTGCTTTAGAGGTGTCATGTTAGTTGTAAGTACCACCACAGACTGAACCTGTCTGAATATTCACTGTAAGAAGGACATCGAATATTCAAGCCTTGGTCAGTCATGATTCAATCAGAAGACTTGTCGGTCTCTGTCTCCTATTAGTAGATTAAGCTGTCTCTCTCTGTCTCTCTCTCTCTCTCTCTCCCTCTCTCTCTCTGTCTCTCTCTCTCTCTCCCTCTCTCTCTCTGTCTCTCTCTCTCTTTCCCTCTGTCTCTCTGTCTCTCTGTCTCTCCCTCTCTCTCTCTGTCTCTCTCTCTCTTTCCCTCTCTCTCTGTCTATCCCTCTCTCTCTCTCTGTCTCTCTCTCTCGTTCCCTCGCTCTCTGTCTCTCCCTCTCTCTCTCTCTCTTTCTCTCTCTCTCTCCCTCTCTCTCTCTCTCTCCCTCTCTCTCTCTGTCTCTCCCTCTCTCTCTCTCTCGCCCTCTCTCTCTCTCTCTGTCTCTCTCTCCCTCTCTCTCTCTCTCTCTCTCTCTCTCTCTCCCTCTCTCTCTCTGTCCTCCCTCTCTCTCTCTGTCTCTCTCTCTCTCTCTCTTTCTCTCTCTCTGTCGCTGTCTGTCCCCCCAGGCGAGGGGAGAGTATCCCGTCTCTAGAGAGGGCCACTAAGTACAACCCCATGTATGAGAGTGAGGCTACGACGGGCTATAGCCACTACTACCGCCGCTACCCAGAAGCCCCGGTCTACAGCAGCGCCAGCGCTGAGGCCTCCACAGACTTCAGCAGTGAGGAGATACGCCACATCTACGAGAACAGCGAACTGACCAAGGAGGTAGGTGTGTGCGTGTGTGTGTGTGCGTGCGTGCGCTGGTGGGGTGGAGGGACGGTGATAGCCAATGTGTGGGATCCCTTCTCATACTTATTTTATACGTATCGTTGCCTTCCTTAATCTAATCTGTACTCTCTGGACATAGACCTACCGATTGGACACAACGTCTGTCTGTCATGTAACCTTTCCCACCCTGTTAACCACACCCACCCTTCTTCCACAGGAAATCCAGGACAGGATCCGCATCATCGAGCTCTACGCGAAGGACCGGCAGTTTGCAGACTTTGTGCGGCAGCATCAAACGTTTGTGTGGCTCAATTCATTCTGTCAGCTTTAACTTGATATCTGAGAGTGGAAATCAGACTTTAATCAGAATGACGTTGGCTGGGAAGACAATTGCAATCCCAAAAACATCTAACAAGCTACAGTATGTCTGTCCCAGAGAGACAGGCCACGTTAGAGGAGACAGACGGTCACGTGGGTCTCACTTTGACTGACAGGGTATGTCTGTCCCAGAGAGACAGGCCACGTTAGTGGAGACAGACGGTCACGTGGGTCTCACTTTGACTGACAGGGTATGTCTGTCCCAGAGAGACAGGCCACGTTAGTGGAGACAGACGGTCACTCTGGTCTCACTTTGACTGACAGGGTATGTCTGTCCCAGAGAGACAGGCCACGTTAGTGGAGACAGACGGTCACTCTGGTCTCACTTTGACTGACAGGGTATGTCTGTCCCAGAGAGACAGGCCACGTTAGTGGAGACAGACGGTCACTCTGGTCTCACTTTGACTGGCAGCGTATGTCTGTCCCAGAGAGACAGGCCACGTTAGTGGAGACAGACGGTCACTCTGGTCTCACTTTGACTGACAGGGTATGTCTGTCCCAGAGAGACAGGCCACGTTAGTGGAGACAGACGGTCACTCTGGTCTCACTTTGACTGACAGGGTATGTCTGTCCCAGAGAGACAGGCCACGTTAGTGGAGACAGACGGTCACTCTGGTCTCACTTTGACTGACAGGGTATGTCTGTCCCAGAGAGACAGGCCACGTTAGTGGAGACAGACGGTCACTCTGGTCTCACTTTGACTGACAGCGTATGTCTGTCCCAGAGAGACAGGCCACGTTAGTGGAGACAGACGGTCACTCTGGTCTCACTTTGACTGACAGGGTATGTCTGTCCCAGAGAGACAGGCCACGTTAGTGGAGACAGACGGTCACTCTGGTCTCACTTTGACTGGCAGCGAATGTCTGTCCCAGAGAGACAGGCCACGTTAGTGGAGACAGACGGTCACTCTGGTCTCACTTTGACTGGCAGCGTATGTCTGTCCCAGAGAGACAGGCCACGTTAGTGGAGACAGACGGTCACTCTGGTCTCACTTTGACTGACAGGGTATGTCTGTCCCAGAGAGACAGGCCACGTTAGTGGAGACAGACGGTCACTCTGGTCTCATTTTGACTGACAGGGTATGTCTGTCCCAGAGAGACAGGCCACGTTAGTGGAGACAGACGGTCACTCTGGTCTCACTTTGACTGACAGGGTATGTCTGTCCCAGAGAGACAGGCCACGTTAGTGGAGACAGACGGTCACTCTGGTCTCACTTTGACTGACAGCGTATGTCTGTCCCAGAGAGACAGGCCACGTTAGTGGAGACAGACGGTCACTCTGGTCTCACTTTGACTGGCAGCGTATGTCTGTCCCAGAGAGACAGGCCACGTTAGTGGAGACAGACGGTCACTCTGGTCTCACTTTGACTGACAGGGTATGTCTGTCCCAGAGAGACAGGCCACGTTAGTGGAGACAGACGGTCACTCTGGTCTCACTTTGACTGGCAGCGTATGTCTGTCCCAGAGAGACAGGCCACGTTAGTGGAGACAGACGGTCACTCTGGTCTCACTTTGACTGACAGGGTATGTCTGTCCCAGAGAGACAGGCCACGTTAGTGGAGACAGACGGTCACTCTGGTCTCACTTTGACTGACAGGGTATGTCTGTCCCAGAGAGACAGGCCACGTTAGTGGAGACAGACGGTCACTCTGGTCTCACTTTGACTGACAGGGTATGTCTGTCCCAGAGAGACAGGCCACGTTAGTGGAGACAGACGGTCACTCTGGTCTCACTTTGACTGGCAGCGTATGTCTGTCCCAGAGAGACAGGCCACGTTAGTGGAGACAGACGGTCACTCTGGTCTCACTTTGACTGACAGCGTATGTCTGTCCCAGAGAGACAGGCCACGTTAGTGGAGACAGACGGTCACTCTGGTCTCACTTTGACTGACAGGGTATGTCTGTCCCAGAGAGACAGGCCACGTTAGTGGAGACAGACGGTCATTCTGGTCTCACTTTGACTGGCAGCGTATGTCTGTCCCAGAGAGACAGGCCACGTTAGTGGAGACAGACGGTCAATCTGGTCTCACTTTGACTGGCAGGGTATGTCTGTCCCAGAGAGACAGGCCACGTTAGAGGAGACAGACGGTCACTCTGGTCTCACTTTGACTGACAGGGTATGTCTGTCCCAGAGAGACAGGCCACGTTAGTGGAGACAGACGGTCACTCTGGTCTCACTTTGACTGACAGGGTATGTCTGTCCCAGAGAGACAGGCCACGTTAGTGGAGACAGACGGTCACTCTGGTCTCACTTTGACTGACAGGGAATGTCTGTCCCAGAGAGACAGGCCACGTTAGTGGAGACAGACAGTCACTCTGGTCTCACTTTGACTGGCAGGGTATGTCTGTCCCAGAGAGACAGGCCACGTTAGTGGAGACAGACGGTCACTCTGGTCTCACTTTGACTGGCAGCGTATGTCTGTCCCAGAGAGACAGGCCACGTTAGTGGAGACAGACGGTCACTCTGGTCTCACTTTGACTGGCAGCGTATGTCTGTCCCAGAGAGACAGGCCACGTTAGTGGAGACAGACGGTCACTCTGGTCTCACTTTGACTGACAGGGTATGTCTGTCCCAGAGAGACAGGCCACGTTAGTGGAGACAGACGGTCACTCTGGTCTCACTTTGACTGACAGGGTATGTCTGTCCCAGAGAGACAGGCCACGTTAGTGGAGACAGACGGTCACTCTGGTCTCACTTTGACTGGCAGCGTATGTCTGTCCCAGAGAGACAGGCCACGTTAGTGGAGACAGACGGTCACTCTGGTCTCACTTTAACTGACAGGGTATGTCTGTCCCAGAGAGACAGGCCACGTTAGTGGAGACAGACGGTCACTCTGGTCTCACTTTAACTGACAGGGTATGTCTGTCCCAGAGAGACAGGCCACGTTAGTGGAGACAGACGGTCACTCTGGTCTCATTTTGACTGGCAGGGTATGTCTGTCCCAGAGAGACAGGCCACGTTAGAGGAGACAGACGGTCACTCTGGTCTCACTTTGACTGACAGGGTATGTCTGTCCCAGAGAGACAGGCCACGTTAGTGGAGACAGACGGTCACTCTGGTCTCACTTTGACTGGCAGGGTATGTCTGTCCCAGAGAGACAGGCCACGTTAGTGGAGACAGACGGTCACTCTGGTCTCATTTTGACTGACAGGGTATGTCTGTCCCAGAGAGACAGGCCACGTTAGTGGAGACAGACGGTCACTCTGGTCTCACTTTGACTGACAGGGTATGTCTGTCCCAGAGAGACAGGCCACGTTAGTGGAGACAGACGGTCACTCTGGTCTCACTTTGACTGACAGGGTATGTCTGTCCCAGAGAGACAGGCCACGTTAGTGGAGACAGACGGTCACTCTGGTCTCACTTTGACTGACAGGGTATGTCTGTCCCAGAGAGACAGGCCACGTTAGTGGAGACAGACGGTCACTCTGGTCTCACTTTGACTGGCAGCGTATGTCTGTCCCAGAGAGACAGGCCACGTTAGTGGAGACAGACGGTCACTCTGGTCTCACTTTGGCTGACAGCGTATGTCTGTCCCAGAGAGACAGGCCACGTTAGTGGAGACAGACGGTCACTCTGGTCTCACTTTGACTGACAGGGTATGTCTGTCCCAGAGAGACAGGCCACGTTAGTGGAGACAGACGGTCACTCTGGTCTCACTTTGACTGACAGCGTATGTCTGTCCCAGAGAGACAGGCCACGTTAGTGGAGACAGACGGTCACTCTGGTCTCACTTTGACTGACAGGGTATGTCTGTCCCAGAGAGACAGGCCACGTTAGTGGAGACAGACGGTCATTCTGGTCTCACTTTGACTGGCAGCGTATGTCTGTCCCAGAGAGACAGGCCACGTTAGTGGAGACAGACGGTCAATCTGGTCTCACTTTGACTGGCAGGGTATGTCTGTCCCAGAGAGACAGGCCACGTTAGAGGAGACAGACGGTCACTCTGGTCTCACTTTGACTGACAGGGTATGTCTGTCCCAGAGAGACAGGCCACGTTAGTGGAGACAGACGGTCACTCTGGTCTCACTTTGACTGGCAGGGTATGTCTGTCCCAGAGAGACAGGCCACGTTAGTGGAGACAGACGGTCACTCTGGTCTCACTTTAACTGACAGGGTATGTCTGTCCCAGAGAGACAGGCCACGTTAGTGGAGACAGACGGTCACTCTGGTCTCACTTTAACTGACAGGGTATGTCTGTCCCAGAGAGACAGGCCACGTTAGTGGAGACAGACGGTCACTCTGGTCTCATTTTGACTGGCAGGGTATGTCTGTCCCAGAGAGACAGGCCACGTTAGAGGAGACAGACGGTCACTCTGGTCTCACTTTGACTGACAGGGTATGTCTGTCCCAGAGAGACAGGCCACGTTAGTGGAGACAGACGGTCACTCTGGTCTCACTTTGACTGGCAGGGTATGTCTGTCCCAGAGAGACAGGCCACGTTAGTGGAGACAGACGGTCACTCTGGTCTCATTTTGACTGACAGGGTATGTCTGTCCCAGAGAGACAGGCCACGTTAGTGGAGACAGACGGTCACTCTGGTCTCACTTTGACTGACAGGGTATGTCTGTCCCAGAGAGACAGGCCACGTTAGTGGAGACAGACGGTCACTCTGGTCTCACTTTGACTGACAGGGTATGTCTGTCCCAGAGAGACAGGCCACGTTAGTGGAGACAGACGGTCACTCTGGTCTCACTTTGACTGACAGGGTATGTCTGTCCCAGAGAGACAGGCCACGTTAGTGGAGACAGACGGTCACTCTGGTCTCACTTTGACTGGCAGCGTATGTCTGTCCCAGAGAGACAGGCCACGTTAGTGGAGACAGACGGTCACTCTGGTCTCACTTTGGCTGACAGCGTATGTCTGTCCCAGAGAGACAGGCCACGTTAGTGGAGACAGACGGTCACTCTGGTCTCACTTTGACTGACAGGGTATGTCTGTCCCAGAGAGACAGGCCACGTTAGTGGAGACAGACGGTCACTCTGGTCTCACTTTGACTGACAGCGTATGTCTGTCCCAGAGAGACAGGCCACGTTAGTGGAGACAGACGGTCACTCTGGTCTCACTTTGACTGACAGGGTATGTCTGTCCCAGAGAGACAGGCCACGTTAGTGGAGACAGACGGTCATTCTGGTCTCACTTTGACTGGCAGCGTATGTCTGTCCCAGAGAGACAGGCCACGTTAGTGGAGACAGACGGTCAATCTGGTCTCACTTTGACTGGCAGGGTATGTCTGTCCCAGAGAGACAGGCCACGTTAGAGGAGACAGACGGTCACTCTGGTCTCACTTTGACTGACAGGGTATGTCTGTCCCAGAGAGACAGGCCACGTTAGTGGAGACAGACGGTCACTCTGGTCTCACTTTGACTGGCAGGGTATGTCTGTCCCAGAGAGACAGGCCACGTTAGTGGAGACAGACGGTCACTCTGGTCTCACTTTGACTGACAGCGTATGTCTGTCCCAGAGAGACAGGCCACGTTAGTGGAGACAGACGGTCACTCTGGTCTCACTTTGACTGGCAGGGTATGTCTGTCCCAGAGAGACAGGCCACGTTAGTGGAGACAGACGGTCACTCTGGTCTCACTTTGACTGACAGGGTATGTCTGTCCCAGAGAGACAGGCCACGTTAGTGGAGACAGACGGTCACTCTGGTCTCACTTTGACTGACAGGGTATGTCTGTCCCAGAGAGACAGGCCACGTTAGTGGAGACAGACGGTCACTCTGGTCTCACTTTGACTGACAGGGTATGTCTGTCCCAGAGAGACAGGCCACGTTAGAGGAGACAGACGGTCACTCTGGTCTCACTTTGACTGACAGGGTATGTCTGTCCCAGAGAGACAGGCCACGTTAGTGGAGACAGACGGTCACTCTGGTCTCACTTTGACTGACAGGGTATGTCTGTCCCAGAGAGACAGGCCACGTTAGTGGAGACAGACGGTCACTCTGGTCTCACTTTGACTGACAGGGTATGTCTGTCCCAGAGAGACAGGCCACGTTAGTGGAGACAGACGGTCACTCTGGTCTCATTTTGACTGACAGGGTATGTCTGTCCCAGAGAGACAGGCCACGTTAGTGGAGACAGACGGTCACTCTGGTCTCACTTTGACAGGGTATGTCTGTCCCAGAGAGACAGGCCACGTTAGTGGAGACAGACGGTCACTCTGGTCTCATTTTGACTGACAGGGTATGTCTGTCCCAGAGAGACAGGCCACGTTAGTGGAGACAGACGGTCACTCTGGTCTCATTTTGACTGACAGGGTATGTCTGTGTCAGAGAAAAGAAGTGTGTGAGTGTGTTGGGTTGCATTGCGTGGTGATTTTGCAGTCGTATTAGTGTGATCATGTATGACTGTGTGTATATGTGTGTGTGTGTGTGTCTAGTCTGTATGTGAGGTACTGTATTTAGTTAGTGCCAAGTGTCTGCTGCTCAGTATCCACACTGCCCAGTCTAATCAGTGTGTGTGTGTTTGTGTGTGTGTGTCTTCCACAGTGCCCTGGATACACGCAGAGAGAGCGCTCTTGATACACGCAGAGAGAGCGTGTCCACGTAGACCTGTACGGGACTCTCAGCTGTATGCCTTGAAAAACGGGGTGCCCTATTCTCTTGTCCCGCCCTTCTTCCTCTTTTCTCAGTGTCTTCTCTCGATTGGGTGAGCTCTGCTGGAATGGGTGTGGTGGCTGGGGGCAGATCCGCTGCTCATTGGATGTCTTCCTTTTGGGGGAAGACCCGCCTCCCTCCATTTGGAATCATATTTGTTGCCTGAAATGATGACATACAAAATGCAATGCTGTCTAGGATACCTGTTCTTCAGGTAGCAGATAAGACATGATAAAGTCTTTATTTTGCATTTAACATCATATCTCAGCTCATAGGGGTTGAGGAAAGTGTGAATGTTGGATGTGTACTTTAATGTGTCATTGTCACTGTATCTGCTGTTGTACATATTATGTATGAACTAGAGCCAGTTCTCAAAGTAATGGTTTATACCAGGGGTGCATAACTCAGGCCTTCAGGTAACTCAGGCCTTCAGGTAACTCAGGCCTTCAGGTAACACAGGTCCTCTGCAGGGACTAAAACCAGCCGATATTGTTGCCCTCTGGACCAGAGCTGTGTGCCCTTGTTCTATACACAGCTGTAGGTTGTGGGAGATTGAGAGCAGCTGACTGGCCAGTGTCTGTGCTGTCCTTGGTGCTATGGGGCCTGTCTCTGTTGTCTGGGTTTCCGGGCAGTAGTAAGCCTGGGTAGTGTTCTCCTGAAGTTGGGGAGAAACTTGCTTGATGCACTTTGTTGGCAAATCTCAAGTCTCAGCCATGTATGGCACTGGTGAGAAGTAGTGCACTTTATTTCAGGAAAAGTGGAAAATGTAGGGTAAATCTTCCATTTTAATTCTGCTGCAATAAATTCCCTTCTTTCTCTCCCTTTCTCTCTCACTCTACATCAGGAATCAGTTTGTTTTCGGTAGAAATAAAATGTTACGAGAGGGAGGGAGATGGCGAGCGCGATTAGAGAGAGACAGGGAGAGAGGGGAGAGATCGAGAGGAAAGAGGGGAGAGAGAGAGGGAAAAGAGGGGAGAGAGGGGAGAGGAGAGAGAGAGAGGGAAAAGAGGGGAGAGGGAGCACAGAGAGAGAAATATTTTGCCCGAGGACCAAAATATAAAAGAAAACACATTTAGAATGGAAACAATCTTCAAGGGAAAAGAAAGCAAACCAAAGATTTGATCAGGCTGTCTTTTTTCAGATATAATGCCATAGAAAACATTCAAAAAAGAGCATTAAATGTAAATGGCTACACAACATGTGCTCTGTGGAGAAGCAAACTCTTAGCTGCAGCTTTTACTTCAATTGAATTCACCAGCAATGTGAAAAGGTCCATTCTGGAACCACTAGTTTGACCATTATCCATGACTTTCAACCTGTTAGCATTTCACATCGAGAGGAGTGGTTTCCATGTTGTTCCTTTGGTACTTTCATCTGTTCCTCCACGGGGTCACTTGCTTGACCCTTATGTCCAGAGTGAATCCTCAAAGTTGCAACTCTTCACGCTATAGATTGACTTTATCACGTTTGTTTTGAATGTGAATAGTCATAGGTCATAAGAATATACAGAACGAATCTCAAATGGCAACCTATTCCCTATATAGTGCACCACTTGCCTGAAGTAGTGCACCATATAAGGTAAAAGGTCCAATTTGGGACGTAGCCACAGAAATCTAGGAGATATTTAATGTTTTATGTTCATGTTTTCCTGTCCTCTTCTCTCAGTCCTCTGTATGTCTCCCCGTAAGTGAAAACACAGGTTATTCTGGTAAAGCATGCTCTTACCTTCCACTTATGACAAAGGCATGCCTTTGCAATCTGTGTGTGCATTTTTATATACATTTTTTGGTGTGCATAAAGTGCAGTACTTGCAGTTTTGTCAATGTTTATTCTTAAAAAATTTAGATTAAAACAAAGCAATGATTAAAAATACATGTTTTATACTGAATTATGACTCGTGCTGTGTTTGTTACAGAAGTCTCCCGTTGACATACTTGTGTCAAGGATTGCTCATATTGTTCTGTAAGGTCTGTGGAAACGTGGTTTGTTTACAGCAGTTTCACTGAGAGCTTCAATTTAGGGCTATATTCATTGTGGTTGTTTTTGCTAGTGTCTGAGGTGGAACTGCGTTAGAACTGTCAAATCCACAAGTGGCACGTTGCGTTACCTTATCGAGGACACTACCATTAGATGCAACAAAACCACACCCGACTACGACCCGACAGCCGTGGTACAAGTTCAAACACTCTAATTTGACTGATAGGCCAAAATCCCTCCATCCAAATGAACATGAAACATGCATCCGCCTAACATCAATGGTTTTACATTTGACAGTCATTATTTCTATTATCGATAGAGCCTTCACTTTCTAGTGCTGTTTTCAACTTCTAACACGATAGGGACAATAGAGGATTGGTTTGTGACACACGAGGAGCTGCCCACCAACATGTCAGCTCATACCGCAGTCACACAGCCAAAACATCTGATATGCAGATGTTGGTCAATGCTGGTTAAGGCTCAACCTGATTGAATCTATTGGAGCTGTTCTGCTCGTCAATCTGTTCGATTGATCCAGTATTGACGGGTTGATGAGCGCTAATCTGAAAAAAGTGATCAGCATTAGGAGCTGTGGATTGGGCCAGCCAGCTTGAGGTACATAAAATAATGTGTGCCAGTAATCACACACACTGCCATTACCAGGAGCCGCCTATCTTTAGTATGGTTGCATGTGATACAAACATGCGTGCACGGTCTCACACACACCATAATGCATGCAAGATGTATGATCTGTAATTTGGTGGAACCTCTACTGAACTTTTGGCATCATGTTCAGTCACTTCTAATAGAAAATACATTTGTTGGGTCAGTCAATGTGTATAAGTCCAGTGTTCGTGTCAGTGAGAAGTCTTGGCATTAAGGCCTAATGTGTTGAAGATGAGTGGCTGATGCATTGTGACAGCTCGCATTAGGGACAAGAGCTTCACTTCCTGGAACAGCCTTATCCGCCTGATGTCACCAGAGGAGGGACGACAGAACCACAAAGAGGAGAGGGGGGGATACTTTCCTAACTATGATTCGTCTTGGTTCACCCCGCATTTGGAAATGGTTGAGCCATGTGAGTGTTATTTGGAGGCTATCTGCCTTTAACCTCAGTACATTGCCATGCCCATGCCAACTTAATGTCCATATAATTAATGAGCATACAGCCTCCAGTAGTGTACAGGGGGAAAAAGTACAATTACAGCACAACTTTGTCCTGAAGACCTTCTCAAACCTTGTTCGTGTAGAGAGTGACTCATCTTGGATCAGATGCATGAGACCCAGATGACTTAATACCGTTTGTAGACATTATGCCCCTTCACCGTCTTGCCTTAGGCACACATACGCAGACACACACCTAGATCGCTCCACTACACCTGCCATCTGTGTGGGACTTCTCCGTGACCACAGTGTGTGTATACATCATTAGACCCAACACACTGAGTTCCTCCAGGTGGTTCAGTCTGGGCTCAGTTCTCTGGCTATGGGCTCAGTTCTCTGGCTATAGTCACTCTGGGTGATCCCTGGCACTCTGTCAGACACACACACACAGAGTGAGATTGGCTCACAATAGGAGGGTGCCCCTAAACACTGACCTGGTGTTGGTTAGGATTTTGAGAAGGTAAACTGATCCTAGAATTGTGTTGATCTCCTACCCACTCAGCTACAGCAGGCAGTGACGTCAGGACAGGACATCACAGTTCCTTGGGCTTTGTCATTGTGTCTGGGACATGAGCATACCTGCTGCCTACTGCAGCTGGGTAGTGGATAGTACAGGGACTGGGTCTGAAGGAGCAGACAGGGGTGCATAGGAAAACCCATGGAGCTGCAGTGCATTCTGGGACCTTGAGTTAGGAGGAGCTTTACAGGCTCATGAAGGCCCCCTACATGGCTATTATCCATCCTTTTTTCTCTCTCTCTGTTCTGCTTTCTACCAGGCTATCGTCTCCTCTAGATCTGTCCTCTTCTACATGTCTACAGCTAAATTCTGAGAAGTTGAGCTGCTCTCATCAGGTTTTAACACTGTGGGGTTCTGCAGCCCACACCTACTCTACTCTGCGCCACTCTTATGGGGGACCGAGTGGCGCAGCAGTCTAAGGCACTGCATCGCAGTGGCGTCACTACAGACCCGGCTTTGATCTCAGGCTGTATCACAACCAGCCGTGATCAGGAATCCCATAGGGCGGCGCGCAATTGGTCCAGTGTCGTCGGGGTAGAGCGTCATTGTAAATAAGAATTTGTTCTTAACTGACTTAAAATAAAAAACTCTGCTTTCATTTGTCACCTATCCTCCTATTTCACATCCACATTGCTTTTGACAATGATGAGAAAAACTATGAAAGATCTGTGTTGCTCAACAGATCAACTGATCAATATGAGGAGTGATGAGAGATGTTTACTGCCTAGAGTAAGGCCTGGTCTCAGTGAGATGTTTACTGCCTAGAGTAAGGCCTGGTCTCAGTGAGATGTTTACTGCCAGGTGTAAGGCCTGGTCTCAGTGAGATGTTTAATGCCAGGTGTAAGGCCTGGTCTCAGTGAGATGTTTACTGCCTAGAGTAAGGCCTGGTCTCAGTGAGATGTTTAATGCCAGGTGTAAGGCCTGGTCTCAGTGAGATGTTTAATGCCAGGTGTAAGGCCTGGTCTCAGTGAGATGTTTAATGTCAGGTGTAAGGCCTGGTCTCAGTGAGATGTTTATTGCCAGGTGTAAGGCCTGGTCTCAGTGAGATGTTTAATGCCAGGTGTAAGGCCTGGTCTCTGTGATAGATGTTTAATACCAGGTGTAAGGCCTGGTCTCTGTGAGAGATGTTTCCTGCCTTGAGTAAGGCATGGTCTCAGTGAGATGTTTAATGCCAGGTGTAAGGCCTGGTCTCTGTGAGAGATGTTTACTGCCTAGAGTAAGGCCTGGTCTTGGTGAGAGAAGGCTCTGGACGGGTCCTGTCCACAATCCCAGGGTTTACTCAAGCTGTTAGCTAATGTTAGGGTTGGCACTTACTGTGGTGTCAGACAGCTTTTTCCACAGCATGACTTCCCATAACAAATCCTGGCACCCCCAAGTTTGACCTCTTAATGTGGAAACCCCCATAATAACTCAGAATAATGTGGCAATGTTGGACCAACTCTCAGGAACCACCGATAATTAATGTGGACTTTGAACCCTGATTGTGACCACACGTTATAACGTGAATATTGACATTCTCTTGCCACCCCTGGGGGGCCCTGTCTGTGTTTGACGCCTCCATCTCCGTACAAGTAATGTAGGATGAAGTTTACCCTGGACACAGATCTGAGGTGAGTTTTGTGTTTCCCCTGTTATGGTTATGGTTGGGGTTTGGAGATGGTAAGCTGATCCTGTATCTGTTTTAATATCTGAGTGCAACTTCCGAGTCCTGGAACGCTGGGTAGCTATGTGTTTTCCAACCTAGAAACCTAGAATCCTCTCTACACCCTCATTGTTATATGCAAAATAAAAGCAAAAGGGTGTTTTATTCCTCTTTTTGCCAGTCTCTCACTTTCTTTCCCTTCTCTTTCTTTCACTCTTACTTTCTTTTTCCCTCTTCCCCCTCTCTCGCTCTCTCTTTCCTCTTTATCAATCTTTCTTTTATTTTTCCCAATGGTTTATTTTGTGTCATTTTATCATACTTTGCATTCTCCCTCTGTCTGATTCAGGCCCACTAATGTCTCCAGCGGGTTTTTCATGAGCGAGAGAAGAGGAAGAGGAAGAGGAAGAGGGACAAAGAGAGCAGCATGTGGCTGTATGTAGAATGGCACTGGAGTGGATGTCTGACATCCTAACCAACTGTGTTATTTTTTTGCGTTGTTTGTAACTTATTTTTTAAACTTATTTTGTACTTAATGTTGCTGCTACCATCTTTTATGACCGAAAATAACTTCTCAACATCAGAACAGTGATTACTCTCCACGAACTGGTATAAGCTTTTTCCTTTAACGAGTCCGACAAGTCTGATGTGAAGGATATACTGCTTTCCTGGGAACAGGCCCAAATCCCCGTCATTTGCGTGAAGAGAAAAAGAGGGCTGAGGTCAGGCGGCCTTCTGAGAATTCATAGGCAAGCGAGTAAAACCCTTTGCCATCTATTGGCAAAGATTAAACTACCAACGGGACATTAAAAACTGTAATATATTATGTTTCACCGAGTCATGGCTGAACGACGACATGAATAACATACAGCTGGTGGGTTTTACACTGTATCAGCAGGATAGAACAGCAGGCTCTGGTAAGACAAGGGGTGGGGATCTATGTATATTTGTAAACAACAGCCGGTGCACGATATCTAAGGAAGTCTCTAGGTTTTGTTTGCCTGAGGGAGAGTATCTCATGATAAGCTGTAGACCACACTATCTACCTAGAGTTTTTATCTGTATTTTTCATAGCTGTCTACATACCACCACAGACCAATGCTGGCACTAAGACCGCACTCAATGAGCTCTATACCGCCATAAGCAAACAGGAAAACACTCAATCAGAGGCGGCACTCCTAGCGGCCGGGGACTTTAATGCAGGGAAACATAAATCCGTTTCACCAAATTTATACCAGCATGTTAAATTTGCAACAAAAGGGAAAAAAATCTAGAACACCTTTACTCCACACACAGAGACACGTACAAAGCTCTCCCTCGCCCTCCATTTGGAAAATCTGACCATAATTCTATCCTCCTGATCCTTGCTTACAAACAACAATTAAAGCAAGAAGCATCAGTGAATTGGTCAATAAATACTGGTCAGATGAAGCAGATGCTAAGCTAAAGGACTGTTTGCTAGCACAGACTGGAATATGTTCCTGGATTCTTCCGATGGCATTCCATTCTCGGGCCAACTCTCTTCTCGGTATACATCAATGATGTTGCTCTCACTGCTGATGATTATTTGATCCACCTCTACGCAGACGACACCATTCTGTATACCTCTGGCTCTTCGTTGGACACTGTGTTGTCGTGTCTTTACTATCATTAACTGAAGACTGATAGTTTTTCTCAAAGATTCTCTGTAATTAGTTATTACACAATTTGACTCATTAATCATGTAACCGTAATTACTAGGAAGTTGGGGCACCAAGGAAAAATATTCAGATTACAAAGTTATAATTTCCTAAAATAACTTTTCAGATATTTTATCTGATCAATTATTCTTCGAATTAATGAATTATTTACTTTACCTCACGTTAGTCTCATTCCAAACGTCGTAAATTGTTGGTTATCTGCACGAACCCAGTCTTCGCTATGAGTCATCCATACATCAATTGTCTTAAAACATTTATTTATTACTAACTGAGTAATTCACAGAAATGCATAAACAAACAAACAAACAAGGTAAATGTGGTTACATGAAATGATAGAATGTTCCCTAGTGGGCTAAACCGGCATGGCGGCTTGTTAGACAAAGGGGGAAGTGGGAGTCGACTAAGAAGTCACCACAGAGTGGTAATTATAACAATTGAAATGCTAATCCTTTACCCATGAACGCTCACTCATTCGGGAACAATTGCAATCAATATATATATTTACGCTCAGTGTGTCGTCTTGATCGCTAGTGAAAAGTTAATTTATTTTGTAGAATTGTCCGTCTCTCTCCCTCTCTCTTTATGTCGTGGTTATAGTGGATTGTTCAGAGTGACATCCGTTATAGAATGTATGTTTCAGCGGTTGTCGTTCTTCGCGTTCATTGATACTGAATTCCTAGCTGCAGACTAGTAATTAATATCAAAGACTTGTTCTTATTCTGTCGGTATCGATAGTCTAAGAGTTTAACCACATGGTATGGTTAAAGGATTCAGCAATGGTCTACAACCTTTGTCCCTCCTAATGGAATAAAACATGGTCTGCAACCTTTAGCCTTCTCGTAATTGAGGTAAGCTCGGTCTGCTGATCGAAAACCCGAGTGGGGGTTTTATTCGGAAGGGCCGAAGAGGGCTGTCCCAGGATGTCTGACCCTAACTGGGCTCAGGGGCGGTCCTCTGATTTAGTTCAAATCAAAAGGGAATTGTATTTTTCTTCATTAAACAGTCCAAAATCATATTACACAATTAAACAAACAGTATCATACTCACTCATTCATCTTATACAACAATTAGATGTAAACCTCATATCTGAGGCTATTATATAAACAGCGTTATGGTAATGTGGCCACATCGTCTCCCATGAGGTTCCCAAGTTGTGACAAACGGACCAGTTCGTAGCTGGAGTCTTCACCAATCTTTTATACTTTCTCCGGGAACAAGACATTTGTTCGTACCTGAAGTTCTTTGAGGTGGAAGAAATTCCCTTGTACTCCATGAAAATCTACTCTCTCTATACTGTGTGTCCATGTGGAGGTCTTCTCAGGAATTTACTACCTCTGACCACAGCAGCCTAGTTGAAGGAGGCAAGGGGGAGGCAGGGAGAGGGGGATGGGGTCGCTATACCCAAAGAGGCCAAAATCATGACAGTGTTAACTATCATCCAGATGAGCTACAATGCCATACAACTCTCCATCCCTGGCCTCCAACTGCTCTTAAATGCAATTAAAACTAAATGCTCTTTAACTGATCGCTGCCCGCACCTGTCCGCCCGTCCAGCATCACTACTCTGGACGGTTCTGACTACATGTGGACAACTACAAATACCTAGGTGTCTGGTTAGACTGTAAAATCTCCTTCCACACTCACATTACACATCTCCAATCCAAAATGAAATCTTAAATTGGCTTCTTATTTCGCAACAAAGCATCCTTCACTCATGCTGCCAAACATACCCTCGTAAAACAGACCATCATCCAAATCCTTGCCTTCGGCAATTTACAAAATAGCCTCCAACACTCTACTCAACAAATTGGATGCAGTCTATCACAGTGCCATCCGTTTTGTCACCAAAGCCCCATATACTACCCACCGCTGCAACCTGTATGATCTCGTTGGCTGGCCTTCACTTCATACTCGTCGCCAAACCCACTGGCTCCAGGTCATCTCCAAGTCTCTGCTAGGTAAAGCCCTGCCTTATCTCAGCTCACTGGTCACAATAGCAGCACCCACCCGTAGCACGCGCTCCAGCAGGTATATCTCTCTGGACACCCCCAAAGCCAATTCTACGTTTGGCCGCCTGTCCTTCCAGTTCTCCGCTGCCAATGACTAGAACGATCTGCAAAAATCTCTGAAGCTGGACAATCTTACCTCCCTCACTAGCTTTAAGCACCAGCTGTCAGAGCAGCTCACAGATCACTGCACCTGTACATAGCTCATCTGTAAATAGCCCATCAAATCTACCTTATCCCCATACTGTATTTATTGACTTATTTATCTTGCTCCTTTGCACCGCAGTATCTCAACTTGCACATTCGTCTTCTGCACATCCTACCATTCCAGTGTTTACTTGCTATATTTAATTACTTTGCCACCATGGCCTATTTATTGCCTTACCTCTCTTATCCTACCTCATTTGCACATGCTGTATATAGATTGTTCTACTGTATTATTGATTGTATGTTTGTTTATTCCATGTGTAACTCTGTGTTGTTGTATGTGTCGAACTGCTTTGCTTTATCTTGGCCAGGTCGCAGTTGCAAATGAGAACTTGTTCTCAACTAGCCTACCTGGTTAAATGAAGGTGAAAAAAATAATAATTGAGGAGTACACCACACCAGATCAGTCACTGGATTTATCAATAAGTGCATCGATGATGTCAGCCCACAGTGACTGTACGTACATACCCCAACCAGAAGCCATGGATTACAGGCAACATCCGCACTGAGCTAAAGGGTAGAGCTGCCACTTTCAAGCAGCGGGAATCTAACCCAAAAGCTTATAAGAAATCCCGTATGCCCTCTGATGAACCATCAAACAGGCAAATATAGGACTAAGATCGAGTCGCACTACACCGGCTCCGACACTCGTCGGATGTGGCAGGGCTGGCTAACCATTACAAACTACAAAGGGAAGCACAGCCGAGAGCTGCCCAGTGACATGAGTCTACCAGACAAGCTAAATTACTTCAATGCTCGCTTTGAGGCAAGTAACAATGAAACACGCATGAGAGCTTCAGCTGTTCCGGACAACTGTGTGATCATGCTCACCGCAGCAGATGTAAGACCTTAAAGCAGGTCAACATTGACAAAGCCGCAGGGCCAGATGGATTACCATGTACTCCGAGCATGTACAGACCAACTGGCAAGTGTCTTCACTGACATTTTCAACCTCTTCCTGTCTGAGTCTGTAATACCAACATGTTTCAAGCAGACCACCTGTAACGGGATTCTTCCTGGGAACGAGAGGCGGACCAAAATGCAACGTGGTTGAAGTTCATGTTTTTTAATAAGAAAACTAAGCATGAACATAATACAAAACAATAACCGTGGAAAAACCGAAACAGTCCTATCTGGTGTAACAAACACAAAGACAGGAAACAGCCCTATCTGGTGTAACAAACACAAAGACAGGAAACAGCCCTATCTGGTGTAACAAACACAAAGACAGGAAACAGCCCTATCTGGTGTAACAAACACAAAGACAGGAAACAGCCCTATCTGGTGCAACAAACACAGAGACAGGAAACAACCCTATCTGGTGCAACAAACACAAAGACAGGAAACAGCCCTATCTGGTGCAACAAACACAGAGACAGGAAACAATCACCCACAAAACCCAACACCAAACAGGCTACCTAAATATGGTTCCCAATCAGAGACAATGACTAACACCTGCCTCTGATTGAGAACCATATCAGGCCAAACACAGAAACAGACAAACTAGACACACAACATAGAATGCCCACTCAGATCACACCCTGACCAAACAAAACATAGAAACATACAAAGCAAACTATGGTAAGGGTGTGACACCACCATAGTCCCTTTGCCTAACAAATGACTACCAACCCATAGCACTCACGTCTGTAGCCATGAAGTGCTTTGAAAGGCTGGTCATGGCTCACAACACCATTATCCCAGAAACTCTAGACCCACTCAATTTGCATACCCCCGAAACAGATCCACAGATGATGCAATCTCCATTGCACTCCACACTGCCTTTTCCCACCTGGACAAAAGGAACACCCATGCTATGCATTGACTATAGCTCAGCGTTCAAAACCATAGTGCCATCAAAGCTCATCACTAAGCTAAGGACCCTGGCTGGGATTAAACATCTCCCTCTGCAACTAGATCCTGGATTTCCTGACGTGTCACCCCCAGGTGGTGAGGGTAGGTAACAACACATCCGCCATGCTGATCCTCATCACGGGGCCCCTCAGGAGTGCATGCTCAGTCCCCTCCTGTACTCCCTGTTCACTCATGACTGAACGGCCAGGCACGACTCCAACACCATCATTAGGTTTGCCGATGACACAACAGCGGTAGGCCTGATCACCTACAACGACGAGACAGCCTATAGGGAGAGGTCAGAGACCTGGCCGGTTGGTGCCAGGACAACAACCTCTCCCTCAACATGATCAAGACAAAGGAGATGATTGTGGACTACAGGAAAAGGAGGACCGAGCACACCTCCATTCTCGTTGACAGGGATTTAGTGGAACAGGTTGAGAGCTTCAAGTTCCTTGGTATCCACATCACCAACAAACTAACATGGTCCAAGCACGCCAAGACATTTGTGAAGAGGGCACAACAAAACCTATTTCCCCTCAGGAGACTGAAAAGATCTGGCATGGGTCCTCAGATCCTCAAAAGGTTCTACAGCTGCACCATTGAGACTGGTTGCATCACTGCCTGGTATGGCAACTGCTCGGCCTCTGACTGCAAGGCACTACAAAAGGTAGTGCGTATGGCCCAGTACATCACTGGGGCCAAGCATCCAGCCATCCAGGACTCTGTACCAGGCGGTGTCAAAGAAAATTGTCAAAGACTCCAGCCACCCTAGTCATAGACTGTTCTCTCTGCTACCGCACGACAAGTGGTGATGGAGCACCGAGTCTAGGTTCAAGAGGCTTCTAAACAGCTTCTACCCCCAAGCCATAAGACTCCTGAACAACTAATCAAATGGCTACACCCCCCTCCCCTCCCTCTTTTACACTGCTGCTACTCTCTGTTATTATCTATGCATAGTCACTTTAATAACTCTACCCAAATTTACATACTATCTCAATTACCTCGACTGACCGGTGCCCCCGCACATTGACTCTGTACCTGTACCCCCTGTATATAGCCTCGCTATTGTTACTTTACTGCTGCTCTTTAATTATTTTTTACTTTTATTTCTTATTCCCTTTTTTACTGTGTTTTTTTGTAACATTTTGATTTTTAATCTGCTTTGTTGGTTAGGGGTCGCAAGTTATAATTTCATGACAAATGCAATTTTATTTGATTTTATTTACTGCTCCATTCAGCCCACGTGCCTCGCCAGCAGAGCAGCGGTCTCAGGGTGAGAGTGAGTTCATTGGCTGATAGAGCTCTTCAGGTCATCACCATGGGACAAGGGTCTATTGGTCTTTCTGTCTTATATCATCAGGCCAGGACCACTTTCACCATCTCAAATCCTTATCTTAACCATTGAGTTGAATAGGTTTAAGTGTGGGTAGACATTCTGAACATACACAGAATAGGTCTGAACCCCAGCCAGAGGTCATGTTGTGTCTATTCTATTCTGAAATGGCACAAATAGTGCCAATATAGCAACATAGCTGTTTGCATCAGGCTGTGTTCTCCTTGTTGACTCCACATTGATACATGAGTCCTTCCAGTACATTTCTATGGAAACACCCCACAGTGCTTGGCCAGATAGTGATATACAGACAGTACAGCATATGATCTGACTGCTGATGTGAGCACAGCAACCTTAAAGGTGAGCTTTGAACTCCTTTTCTATATTCCAAATTGAAAACATATATTAAGACTTTTCATCTCTGTGTGTTGACACATTCACCATGTAACAACACATGATATCAGCCACCGTATGCAGAAGTAAGTCAACGACTTCCCTGCCTCTCGTGCCAGAGCTCCTCATTCTCCTTAAGCTTTATGTTTTGGCCTTTTAAAAAGCAAGTTATAGCTCTTTATGATGATTCAATTCCCCTGTCGTCCTCCGGGATGCTGCCAAGGGGCTTCTCCCTGTCACTCAGAGGCCTAGTGGCTGGTGAGGTAACTGTTCTCTAGTGCTCTAAACCAGACAGATGTTCTCTCTCTCTCTCTCTTTGTGCGTGCATGTGTGTATCTGTGTTTGGGTGCATGTCAGTTGTTCATTTTAAACATAGGGGTTTGGCTCTGATACAAGGCTGCCCAACAGAGTTAGAGTAAAATCAGTTAAAGAGACATTCCCTTTCAAACAACATTCCAGGTAATGTACAACAGATTGTTGAGATGAGAAGAGATGGTTTATACCATGCGTATGACTGACTGTTGAATCAGGGTTGTGTACGAACCACAAACTCCCACTGGGCACACACTGGTTGAATCAATGTTGTTTCCATGTCATTTGAATGAAATTATGTTGAGCCAACATGGAATAGGCGTTGAATTGACGTCTGTGACCAGTGGGCTTTTTTACGTTGAGGTAAAGGCTAGGCATTGGTTTGGGGACGTAACATAACTCGTCCGGTCTTAGACAATGTTACACATTATGAAAACTTCACTACTTCATCCATTGACACTACAAGTCTTTACCTCACCTGTGAGATTGCCATTGATCATCATCGTCAATGACGTAAATGTCTTTTTAACCTCAGAAATGAGCTTAAAGAGAGACCACCTCTTGCTTTGATGTATTGGTGTATCTGTCCCTACAAATCACATATTGTCTGGTTCTCTCTGCCATTAGCAGAGTGATTGAGACTGAGTATCATCCAGATCGTCTTTCTAACTGACTCTGAGCCGTGCTACGTCAGGAGGGGGAAAAACATGATCTGAACCTGTCAGATATGACCCTGCCAACCCCACTATCAGCAAGCCTCTCAGCTCAGTGGTTTTGTGTAGGAACCATTTTTCACAGATTTTCAGTGAACCATCCTCTGGTGCGTCAGCAGCCCAGCTGTTGTGTCTCTGACTAGGGGAGACAGGTGGGTCCAGGTCCTTCCGGGATCAGGCCTCTCAAATATCCACCAAGTCTGATTTCACTGAGGGAATGAAAGGAAGTTATTTTTCAATGGCTGGGTGAGTTTGGATGTGCTTACAGTACAGTACCACAGGTCTCTCTTTTGGGACAAGCCTATATCCAATGCTCACTCTCTCTCTGTCTCTGTCCTTCTCTCTGTCTCTCTCTGTCTCTGTCTCTCTCTCTGTCTCTCCCTTTGTGACATGACAATGCACGTGTTTTCTCCCTCTATGAAATCAAATATTTGGGTTTAGGTTTAATGCCTTTTGATTTGACAGCTCTAATGTAGTCCCACCTCCGACACCACCAAAACAACCGCTATGCGGATGGCAGCTATTGAGGGTCTGATTGAATAGAGCCCTTAGAGTTTAAGGCCACGATTAAATCAGATTGCGCTTTGTCGTCAATGCAGTCATTTCCGATAAAGCCAACATATGCAATGTTTATTGTGAATGCAGTCTCAACAAACACGGGAACAACAAGGCCTTTAAAAGGTGCATTACCCCTGTGTTGGTTGACACGGCGCCCTAGTAACAACCGGTCAACCAATACATCACCATGAGTAGCCTAGCTATAGCTAGCTATAGCTATAGCTAGGCTACTCATAATGGTGTATTGCTTGTTTGTTTTTTGCTTTTGGAGAGCTTTGAGATTTATGAAAAGAGCTACAGAAATTGTATAAATTATTATTAATAGTTTTATTTTTGTGACATCACAGTTTTAGGGTACAAGTTCAAGTTCTGCCTTGGTGACACAATAGTTTTACGGCCCTATAGATGCGGTAAAGGAATCAATGGAATACAGACGTTCCCTTGAACAGGTTGGCGCACATGAATCAAATCTGATCTAACAAAGTGGATATTCGTCAAATCTGTCATGATTTATGTATTATAACAGGCCCACAATGTGCCTTCTTAAGTCCGATTTGGATATGTTTGGCTGTTTCTGCTGCATAACATGTAGAAGTTGTCCCTTTTCAGGTTTAGAAGAAGTGATTACTGAATACGAACTCCCATTCGTAAACGCTGGTTAGCATAGCTAGCATACAGAAATCATTGTTACTAGTCATTTTTTACTTTAATGCAGTTGATTGGTAACAATGACATGAGCATGTGTTGGGGTTGACATCCATACAAACATTATACTCACATTTTTGTGTAAAAAACACATACAAACAACAGCCTAAATGTATGCACATTTTTCTAGGAGGCAATACCCGTGGCTGACATTTTTGAAACACCATTTTTTTTGTCTGCTTGTTTTAGTCAATTCCAAAACAAAATATAAGACAAGTAAAACATGTCTAAAGAAGGCTTTTCAGCATGGCCTTTGTTGCCATTTTTGTAATTGGATGTGGTGAGTAGAATTATTGGGCCTGACACCAAGTTTCAAACAATGACTTTAGATCTGGTTGCTCTTCTCAGTACAGCTACAGTTGGTTTGTCACTCATTCAACTTACAACAAGCTAGCAAGAGCACTACAGTAGTGAGAGCTCGTGAGGCAACCAGTAGAGCGAGCAGCCCCCTCTGTTTGATTAAACCAGCACAACCACACTTCTATAAATAAATGATTTGCTAAAAATGTAAATGTTGACCATATATCTCACATTCTCCCAATCTTGAGAAATGTTGCCCCTACATTGCAACTCTACAGGTAAATTACACCTTCAGCTACTTGTTGAGTAGAATACTTTTACAGTCTTCCGTTCCTATGTTAGTGTTCTGAGCATGGAGGTAAGGGTACAATTAAATCTCCTGTGGGTGAAACTGAGTGGTGTGTGACCCTCATAATCCACAAAGCTCTTTCAGTCAATGTAACAGTTGGTTTTCAAGTTATCTACCCTGGTCATGGTGTATATTCCCATGAAATCCACATTTCAGTGCAAAGTCACTGAACAGTTTGTCTGCCACTGTCTTGGCTGACTTGTTTGTGTTTGCATAGGCTTGGGAAAAGCGTGTGTAGTGGTCCATGACAACAAGAATGTACTCATAAGCTCCATTTCACGTCTCCAGGTGATGGAAGTCTACAGAGACTAACTCGTGCTCATGATGGTCTGTTTGGTTTCCTCTTCTTCAGGCACTCGCAAAATTATTTTCACAAAGTGTTCCACATCAAACTGCATTTTGGGCTAGTAGAACCGGTCTCTGATTAAGCTCAATGTTCTTTCTGTGCCCAGATGTCACTTGAGGATGATAGAGCTTGGGAAGAACGAGTTGACATCTGGAATGACTTCTCCTGTGCAGTGTTCCATCTGGTTTGATCTCTAGTTCTCCCCATTCCCTAGCAAGGCTCTCACTTCACTGTCCTCTGTGTGAATGACATCGCACTTGGCCTCTGTTTTTTCATCTTGTACTCCCACACTTTTCCGATCGCTGGATTTTCCTGTTGAGCCTCCCATATCTCATCTCTGGAGATTGGCTGTGCTGTGCTGAGTAGTCTCTCCTTCTCGGCTTGCTCTGCCTCTGCTTGTTCTTGGGTGGCATAAAATGTGATGTAGCTGAACAGTGGAGTAGGCTCTACCTTGCTTTGTGGCACTGACAGTGTCCTGACTTACTCCCTCTGTACACTGTGTCATGAACATCTCCA